>NC_072778.1:28297696-28601030 GCF_022539595.1 Amphiprion ocellaris | reverse complement strand
GTCTCAGTCTGCTGCTGAAGGAGCTGCTTAAAGACCCCACAGTGTCATGCAGTGGGTGAGAGGGATTGTCCATGATGGATGTGAGCTTTGCCAACATCCTCCTCTCACCCACCTCCTCTATGGAGTCCAGGGAACAGTCCAGGACAGAACCAGCCCTCCTGACCAGTCTGTTTAGTCTCTTTCTGTCCCTTTCAGTGCTCCCTGCTCCCCAGCAGACCACTGCATAGAAGATAGCAGACACTACCACAGAGTCATAAAATGTAGCCCTAAAAGGTGAGTTTAATGGTATATTCCACCTAAAATTCACTACTGTTGACCTTGGAGGTTGGTCTGATGGTATATTCCACCCAACATCCTTGAACATAAACTTAAAAAAGTTCATTCAAAGGAATATTCCCCCCAAAATCCTTCAATGTAGACCAAAAAATCTTGGTGTAAAGGAGTATTCCACCTTAAATGTAGAGCTAAAGGATGGTTTGGAGTAATATTCTACTCTAAAATCTTCCAATGTAGACCTGAAAGTTTTATCTGATGGTATATTCTACCCAACATCCTGGGACATTTACCTAAAAGGTTGGTTTAATGGTATATTCCCAGAACCTTGAACATTGGGCTTAATGGTATATTCCACCCAAAATACATGTACATATACCAAGAAGTCAGTGTAAAGGAAATGTAGACCTAAAAGGATTGTTTAAAAGAATATTTAAACTGTTATTTTCATTATTTAATAATCTGTTATCAGTCAGAACCCTGGCAAACTTATTTTCATCAGTTTTTTTTAGTGGAAGTCACAAATAAAGGAGCTCTTGGTTTTTCCC
Source organism: Amphiprion ocellaris (assembly GCF_022539595.1). Lineage (NCBI taxonomy): Eukaryota > Metazoa > Chordata > Actinopteri > Pomacentridae > Amphiprion > Amphiprion ocellaris. The sequence continues at coordinate 28,600,209 of NC_072778.1, read as the reverse complement.
GGCGTTACTGAGTCCAAAGCTGCTGTTTCAACACAGAACGTTCACATGCATCCACAAACCTCTCAGCACTCAAACACCCACAGACAGGAGGCCGGCTGGGCCGAGGCTCGGCGGCGTCCTCAGACCCACGAGTCGGGGAGTCGGTGAACTTGTTGGTCCGGTTTGAAGTCCTCCGTGTGGTCCAGTAGAAGTCCATGTAGTCGGTGTTGGCTTTGAACCGCAGCGACTGGCCGCCATCAGGTGGACCGGCTCGTCCTCGTAGGACTCCTCCTGTAGCCTTGAAGGGACCACAGGAACATTCAGTAGCTGTTGGAGTTCTTCCTGTCAGGCTCGTGGTAGAACGGCTCTGAAGAATCTTGTACTTGTCTTATCTGGAAAAATCTAACAGCCTAAACTGTTAACAGCGGTGTAAAGAAGCAAACACACAGGCATAGATTAGGACTCAAACTAGATTTATTTTAGAAAACAAATCAGCTTAGAGGCATTTGTTCACACATGTGGCTGAATAGGAGGCCGTCCAATCAGATTTGAGGTCTTCACTCTGTAGGTTGTTTGGTGAGACTCTTGGACCTCCATCAGCTGAGGTGGATGTTTGATGGTCTTCCTCTCTAGTGCCAGATGATTCATCCATGAATTCAGCAGCTACAGACTGAAATGAAGCTCATGCTGCCGTTATTGAATTCCTGTTCCAGATCAAATGTTCAGAGCTCACCTTGAATGCAGCCGTCTGCTGTCTGATAGTTTTTCTCATTGTAGTCTTCAATAAAGTCTTTTTCCTCATGTCAGGATGTGGTGAGACTCTTTCTCAGTCGCTGCAGACGTCCCTCATTGTGCATCTCCAGAGAAGAAACAGAAAAACTGGTCACTGCTTCAGCATCACAAACGTTCTCCAGCATTGAGAGTGTTTTAGGAATTCATTCATTGTGTTGTGAACTTTGAAGGAGCAGAAACTTTACAGCTGCCAAAGATATGAGCTCCAATTCTGGATGTTTTAGGAAATCAAGTTCATCAAATGAACACTTGATTTTTGCTGATAACTCTCATTAAATTACTGAAGAAATCCAACATAAAAACCTGTAAACTCTCAGGCAGCTTTTGTTAAAGTTTGTCTATAATTCTATCATCATGTTCTGGAACCAGGACTCTGCAGAAGTTCCTTCAATCAGATACTTGTGTGTTTCTATTTAAGGCCTCAGGTTTGAACGTACAGCAGAGGATTAGAAAGGAGTGATTTTAATATTTAAATCAGTCCAGTAAATGTTTGGCATGAAAATTATTAAAATTTTGATTTAGATACATTTGTGTCAAATAATATTGTAGAGTCTCACTTAAATATATCCAAATGAGTTCAGTGTATTTACATTTTATAGAATATTTGATTTCTTAATCTCAATACTGTAGGGTCTGACCCTAAATATTATAATAATGATGTCAATTTAAATAATATTTTAGTGCAGAGTCATAAACTTTAATCAGCTAAACTTACATAATAAATATCACTGTACAATCTTAACCTGAACATTCATATTATTGAGGTAAATTTACATAAATCATGATATTCTAGAGTCTTAACTGGAATATTTCTAACAATCTTTGTATTGTGCTGATAAACAACAATAACCTGACTTTCAGATAATATTTGTTGTCTGTGATTGTGAGACTAAATTCCTCCACATTCTGGAACTGGACTGAATTTCCCAAAATGGAAACATGGACAGAATTTAACACTCATGTATCCATGGCAACGCAAAAGTTTCTGCTTCTTACCAAAGTTCACAACACAAGTAAAGATTTTAATGTAAAACTTCAGGAATGACTGCTGACCATAAGTATTCTGATCAATACTTCATGATCAATATCAGGACAGATGTTACAACTCCAGCTGTTGCATTAGACTGCAGTTATTCACAGAGAAATTAAAACATCACATTCCTCAAAAAAACTAGATGGGACTTTGATTAAATAAAGTGTTGGTGAATAAACAGTGTAAAAAGTGCAAAGCAGCTCCATTAAATCAGGAGATGTGAGACTTCCACAGCATGGATCACCATCTGCTGTGTTGAGTCATAGCTGAATGTCAGAATGAACTGAGCTAGAAAAGCTGCTTTGAGCTGCAACATTACGGTCTGACAATCCAACACCATCACAGTTTTCATCTGGTTGTTTTGCTCCAACATGCTGTGAAGTTCAGTTTTTATCTGAATCAATACAGAGATTCTATTTCCAACCAAGACTGGAATAAAAATTAGAATGTTATGAGGTTATTAATGCAACTAAATCCTTTCAGATGGAAGGATTTACTTCTAAGTTCTAATTCAAGTTTCAGTTGGAGCACATTGCATTCACAAAGAAAAACAGCGATACCTTCATAGCAACATTTAATAAACCTAAAGCTTCCCTGTTGGCTCATTGGTGGAGTTTGTTACTGAGCATCTGAACCTTAAATCCAGTGAGACGACCATCTTCAGTCGAGGCCAGTCAGAGAACTTCAAGACCTTCCATCAGCTGGACCAGATGTGGCATCATCTCCCTCTGAACATCTGGATGACAGCAGAAAAGACAGAAATCAAACACAGATCACAGAATTACAATTTATTCACTTTCATCATTTTATAAAAGTAGCATGAACTTTATTAAAACTTGACATCAGTAATGAAAGTAAATGTTTTTATCTCGTGTTGAAGCTAAATTTAAAGTCAATTTTAATGACAGTTTATCCTGAGAGGAGTGAGAATGGAGCTTTTCTTTCCTTTTTAGAATATGCCCTCAAAATATTCTGTTTATTATTGGCTTTAGAAGAATTTTTATTTATTTATTTTCAGATACCTCAGACTGATGCACTTTGCTGGTTTGCAGATAATTACATGTACAATGACAATAAAGATCTTCTATTATAACATATTTTGCTAAAACAAGAACTGCAAACCTTCTCAACCATCTCTCAGGCTGCAAAATTCCAACTGCGACCAAGAATTATCTGATGTAGTTATTATTATAATCTTTACTGAACCTGCCCTGGAATTAATAAAAATCTGTATATGGATATGATTTTCCTCTGATGGGACCACTAAAACTGCACACAATAAAGTAAATCTCTTCTGCACTGCACACATACTACACTTTTGTATAACTCTGGATGTCAGAGTAAAGGCAGACAGATCCACTAATCAGCCACAACATTCTGACCACTGACAGCTGAAGAGAACAACATCCATCATCTTGTTCTAATGCAACGTTCTGCTGGGAAACCTTGACATTCATGTGGATGTTTGACATGTACCACCACCTAAACACTGCAGGACAAACAACCCCCTAGTCTCCATGGCAACAGCAGTCCTTGATGCCAGCTGCCTCCCTCAGCAGGACAAATTAAAACTGCTCAGGAGTGGTCCGAGGAACACGACAGAGCTAAGCTGTTCACCTGGGTTCCACACTCCCCACATCCAGATCTGATGGAGCATCTGTGGGATGGTCCAGGATCAGCCTGGTCTAGGTAGGACCCACCCTGCAACCCACAGGATCCACAGAATCCACAGGATCCCCAGAGGTTCTGATGAACTACTGGGTCAGAGGAGTTTTAGCAGCATAAAGGGACCAACACAGTATTAGTCAGGTGGTCAGAATGTTCTACTGTTATATTGTCATGCAGATTATATGATCAGTAAATGTTACCATCAATTATAACGTCCACATTGATCAGGGAAAAAAACAACTATCAGTTCATTCAGAAACTGTGGGGTTAAACCTAAAAACACAGACCTCAACAGCAGTTTGTTTCAAAGCAGAACACCAGCTGGTTTTCACTAAAGAAGCTTTCAGAGCAACAATTAAACGACAGTTTTGTTCTCATTAAGTTCAGAGTCAGCCAAAATAATGTACACACATCAGGAAAAGAAAAACTTTTATAAATATTTCATTTGTACAAGTACTTCTACACATATAGATATCTCTTTCTAAGTTTGATCAAATCACGATAACTCTGTGTCCTGTTGTACGATGTTTTCCCAACAGATGGCGCTACCCTCATGAATGGAGCAGCAACAAGTGACGTCTACAACACAACAGAAATGTCTGGAAGCCAGTGGCCTCCACTTTGAGCACCTCTTGTAATTGTAGAGGCCAAAGATAACTTTTATTAATCTCGTGATGTCTGAATAAATTTGGTATTGAAATATTTATGCAAGTTTTTCTTTTCCTGATGTGTGTAAACATTATTTTGGCTGACTCTGTATAATGGGTTTCTGACAGGTCTCCAGGCAACATCTTTTTATAATAATGACAAACATACCTGCATTCTACAGGAGTGATTTTCCTCATGTGCAGGTAAAGATGTGTGAGGAGCTTAGAGATGACAGGAGCAGGAGTCATCCTCACTGTTACGATGAGGGAAGCAGGAGAACCCAAGCGCAGACACACAGAACTGGCTTGACAGGTGAATAACAGAAAGATTTATTTAAACAACAACTGAACCAATACATTAATGGGGAACTGAACTGGGGGAACAGAACTTAACCAACTACTAAAACTCTAACTCTACAAATACAAAAAACGGAAGTTTACAAGACTGAACTGAATTACAAAACTAAGTTGGAGAAGGATACTCACAATATGGGGAAACCGACAACCGAGGGGAAAACAGGCTGGGGAAAATCCATGAACAAACAAACAGGAACACAACAGAGTCCAAGAGGGGGGAAATCCAGGAGGGGGAAAGCAGCAGAGTCCATGGGGCTGAGGCAGTCCGGAAATTGCAGGCTTGGTGGGGAACAGTATCTAGGAGGGTAACAGAATCGATGGTCCAACGGGCAATGAGTGACTGAGCAGAGTTTAAATAGTGAGCAGGTGATATTGAGGGCAGGTGAGCTGATTACTGCAATGTGAGTCACCTGCAATAATCAGCTGAGTGCAGGCAGGTGAGCAGGGAGAGCAAGACACAGGGACGAGAGACAAGAGGGAGAGAGATGACATATAGAGGGAGCCAAAGGGACAGGTCAAAACAGAAACAGATCAGGAACCAAGGGAAAAAGGAGGAAAAAAGAGGAAGAAGGGAGAAGAAGAGCAGGGGCTAGAGCAGGATCATAACACTCACTAATTCAGCTTCCACCTAGAAACAGAAAGACCACAAACAAACACACTGATATACTCTCAAACGTCACAGCCTCAAAATATCTGTTTAGGAAGTGTTGTGTTTCTAAATTCTGCTGAAAGCATTGACAGACATTCTCTTACAAGGTTGTGTAAAAAGCAGCCTGTCCTCTGAGCTACTGAGAAATCTTCCTGAACAAAGTTTCTAAGTGTAAATCAGCTCAACAAAAACTAAAGCCTCAGTCAGAGATAACAGGTATCGCAAATTATAAAGAACTTTCTTTGTTAACTCAGACTTTCTGCTTCAACCTCACACAAAAAGGGGAGTTTAACTTGTCAGGTGACTGAAAATGAACGGCTTGTACAGTTCTAGATCCAAAAGTGGGATGTTTCAACTCATGTTTTACTACAAATACATGCAATAATAAATAAATACAATGACTGGTTGTTAGTTTATTCACTATTAATGTCACTTTATATACTGGATTGAACTTGAGCGGTGGAAGAGAGAAGGAATTTAATGAAATTATGGAGATTCAGAGAGGTAATGTTGCACCATAGATAAAGATGCGATTTGATCTGACACGGATGAAGCTTCAGCTGATATTGCTATAGTTCAGTTCAACTAATTCACATAGAAGACATTTTTAGGTGAAAAGTGTGAAAACATACTCAGCTCAGCAGAATCTATCTAAAGGACAGTGAGGTGGATGCTGGGTGGAGGTGGGACTCAAGGACCACCTGACTAATATTGTGTAGATCCTCCTTGTAGTGTGGAGCGTGTTCGTTTTTTGAGATGTTCATTCTGCAACAAGTGGCTTGATGAAGGACCGTTACTGATTAGAGGACCAGCGTTAACAAAGGTGTTAATCTGCAGACGTCCTCCCAGTAATGGATACAGTATACAGTGTATCTTTATGAAATGGGCAACAATGTCATTGGTCAAATGCTCTGATCCGTCATGGTCTGGATTCTGTGGACCTCTGAAGATCCTGGATGTTCTTGGATTCCATGGAGTGTTTTTTTTCCAACACATCCCACATTGACTTGATTAGATTGGAATCTGAAGAACTTGGAGGTTGAGTCAACACCTTAAACTCTTGGTCATGTTCGTCATGCTTGAGCATTATCCTGCTGAAAGAGGCCATCAGGTAATACTGCTGCCATGAAGGATGTACAAAGTCGACAGCAATGTTTAGGTCTGTGCTACATTTTAAAGTAACATCCACATGAATGTACGAGGCAAGGTTTCCCAGCAGAACATGATCCAGAGCTTCACACTGCTTCTGCTGCCACGTCTTCTTTTTAAAGTGTGTTCTGTTGCCATCTCAGGTTAATGAAGGACATGCATCTGGCTGTCCTTATGATGGAAAAGAGACATCAGACCAGTCATGGCTCCATAGTCCAGGTCTGATGCTCACATTCCAACTGTCAGTATTAAGTTTTGCTGCAGTAGCTTTTACAATTTAATAGTGCAGAACCTTTTATCCAAAGTGACGTAGATCTGTTAGTAGATACAAGGTAGACCTTGCCCAAGGGTACTCACTGGACGACTGCGCCGTGACCAGGGTTTAAACCATCGACCTCCCTTGCCGATGTGCAACCATTATGGCTTGCTGAAGTTGCTCAGATCCTCATGTTACCCATTTTTCCAACTTCCAACTCATCAACTTCTAGAACTGACTGTTGACTTGCTGCCTGATGCATCCCACTGACAGGTGCCACTGTAACAAGATAATCAGTGTTAATCACTTCACCTGCTAGTGGATTTAATGTTGTGGCTGATCAGTGTATGTTTTTGTGAGCAAACTATATTCACTTTAATGTTTTTTAATCTCTGAAACTTAAATAACAGCTCTACTAATGTTTGATGAGTGGGAGGCATGTGTACCTTAATGTACCACACAAACTTGCAGCACTTCACAGCTTGAAGAACACTGTCGTCCTGCAGTCTTTCATTTGCTGAAGCACCCAGTGGAGGAGTAAAGTGATCGTGTGTCTGACCGTGCACATGTGCATTAGAGTGTGTGTTTCCTGTGTGTTCCCAACAGCAGCATTTGAAGAGCTCCAGGTAATTACTGCCTCCCTCCGCTCTCCCCATAGGAAACACTCCTCATCGGAAACTTCATTGAAACACACTTAATTGGAAACACGATGAGTGTGTGTCCGTATGTGTGTATCGGAGGGGCTCTGCGATCTGAACGAGGCTGTCTGGGGAAAACACCGGTACTTCTACTAACTTACCAAGGTTGAATCCAGCATGTGTGCAGCAGTAAGAAGAGGGAGCTGGCAGAGGAAAGACCTCCTGGTGTCTTACATAGAACCTGAGAACAGTGACAAGGCTGAGCTGAGGCTTTTCTCTTGAGATTTACGCTACAGGTGCCGTGAGCCAAAGTGTTGAGCTGTCATTGATTCTAGTGTCCTCACTGTATTCACAATAGGAGGAAAAGATGGAGAGCTTGTTTTGTAATTAGCTTTCGCCTATATCTCACAAATTAAAGTGGCACATAGAGTTGGGCATCAAAAACCAGTTCTAAGATGGAACCAGTTCCAAAGGAATCATTAAGAACATTTTATTTCAATTCTGCTTATGGCTGCAACACAAATTGTGCTTGCACTAGGTTGGTAACTGTGTACTATAGACACCTACTGCATGTCTACCACTAGTCATCTGTTGATGTTTTGTGAAGAACACAGGAGAACGTTGTAGCAACATTCTGACAGTGAACACAACACATAGACTTTACATTTATGTTGTGGTTGTAAAAAAATGAAAGTAACTTTACTGCTACTTATAGCAACACTTCACTGTGACTGCAGGAATTTGCTGGCTCTTTCACACAGGTAAAGGAACACAACACAACAAAACCACTCCTTTACCTCAACACCTTCATTAAAGGGAATGGACAGTCAGGCTGTGGGTATGCTAACCTAACTGGGTCATAATTAAGTATCAGTTGACCTTGATAGATGGAGATAGGCAGTGGTGGAAGAAGTACTTACATCCTTTACTAAAGTTAAAGTACTAATAACACTGTAAAGGTCTTCCATTGAAAATGTTACTTAAAGTAAAAGTATGAATGGACTATGGTATTAAAAGTGAAAATACTTAATGCAGAAAATGACCTGTTACACTATAAAAAAAGTATATTAGATTACATCATATTAGATTATTACTACTCAAACAATAATGGAAAAGTAAGAATTTTACTTTTATAGTTAGCACCTGCCCCTTAAAGAATAGGTATCAAGATAATGAGAAGCAGAATCAAAAAGCAGAATGTCAGAATTCAAATCAGAATCAGACTCGTAAATAAAGTGTGGTGTTGGATTGTTTGCATATACAGTATATATTAATATACACTCCTGTTCAAAAGTTTAGGGTCACTTAGAAATGTCCTTGTTTTTGAAAGAAAGACAGTTTTTTTTCAATGAAGATAACATTAAATGAATCAAAAATTCAGTCTAGACATTGTCAATGCGGGAAATGACTATTCTAGCTGTAAACAGCTGATTTTTAATAGAATATTTACACAGGAGTACAAGGGAACATTTCCAGCAACCATCACTCCTGTGTTCTAACGCTACATTGTGTTAGCTAATGGCGTTGAAAGGCTAACTGATGATTAGAAAACCCTTGTGCAATTATGTTAGCACATCAATAAAAATGCGAGTTTACATGGAAAACATGAAATTGTCTGGGTGACCCCAACCTTTTGAATAGTAGTGTATATGTATGCATACACAAACATACAATTCTCATAATGCAGCAAAGTTTGCATCTCTGTTACTCTAATGTGCTAATAATCACACTGTCAGTTCAGAGAGTGCATGTGATTTGAATTGACTCACATTTGGCAAATTACAACGCGGTAATTCTGTTAAAAGCTAGCCTTCAACTGAGCGTTCCCCTCATAAAACTTGACATGTTTGTATTTCTTACATTATTTTACTTTAAACAATAGAACAATCGATTGACCAATATCTGTATTGGTGTCAGTGATCGTAGTGCTCACAAAACCCAATGTTGTGATATCATTAGCTCCTTTTGTAACTGGCTGGTTGCATCACCAAAACACGAAAAAGTTACTTTTCCAAAACAAAGTGGTGCATAATACTGAAAGTCAGAGATGGCTGCTGCTTTCCCTAATAGTTTACAATTCTTATTGACTTACCAGCAAATGTCTGCAGGTAGACAAAGCTGCATTCATTATTTTTAGTTTGTATAGCCAGGTCTGCAGCTGACAGAAAACTGAAAACATGAAATAATGATCAGCAAAAAATCTCTTTTGTGTATAAAATACAAGCCTTTAGTTTGAATTGTGGCTCTGAAAAGCTTGCATAGCTGTTTGATTCTAATCCCCGTCATAGAGCAGACTTAGAGCTCTATTCTCCCACCATGCATCCATTTTCATTGCTATGCCTTGGTCGCCAAAGACAGGAACAATTCAGAACATTGGACTCAGAGTATCCCAGTGACGCATCAAGGACGAGAGGTGTCAGTTGTCGAACAGCCTTACAGCATGTGAAACTCACTCTTCCCCACATCAGAATACATCTCCATCCAGCAATTCTTGTAACTTTCTGAAACTGACAATCACATCTGCTTCATGCAAGCATAAGTGATTCGTACGGAGGAGAGAAAACACAGAATTCGAAGGTCTTTCAAGGTCTCCTCTATATTCTTGACACAACCGTCTCTGTCACTTTGCATACGTACAAGCGAGTACAATGCCACGGTTGCCCTCAAGGAACGATGTTGCGCTGGAATCAGCATATTTTAAAGATTATCGTGTCTCACCAGTCTGTATGACAGCTGGCTTTTCACCCTGCTTTCTGCTGTAAACAACTGTCCTTTCAGACATAGCTGGATGACACTTTGTATGAGTCTAACCCCTGCATTACCTTTACTGGATCTGTGTGTTTACCTGAGTGTCAGTGTCAGCAGCAGAATAAATTTAGAGAAAAGACAGAATATGGACAATTTGTCCTTTCTTGTCAACAGTCCCAACAGATAACTTACAATGCTGAACGTTAAATGTGTATAAAAATAATAGCAAAAGCAGAATGAATTACTGATTTTATTTGCTATGGATGTGCATGTTGTTGTGTAGAGTCTCTTTTGAAGTGGTTTTATGAACGCATTTGAAACATTTCTTGATCAATCCTCACTGGAATACAAAAAAGTTATTGTACTGTTGCCCTGCTGAGACCTTTTAAATAACACAGCTTGTATCTTGCGTCAAATTTATGTCTTTTTTCTTTTAACATTGATGTAACCCAACACATCTTTGGCCTGCTCTGGGACTACAGGTGGAAATTAGCACTTGTGCTATAACCTGGCATAATGCATCTCTCCTCACGGGGTTAATGTTGTTTGTACGCTGTCCCATGGATCAAATAAATAAATAAATGAAATAAATGAAATGAAATGTTTAGGGAGAGTTTGTGGTTACAGCAAATAAACTATTGTTGACCGAAAAATGTAACTTTTTTGCCCACCTGAAATAAGCAATAAATGCAATACAAATAACCAACATTTTAAAGCATTCAATTGGTCCAAGGCAATATTAGCATTCAACTTTTTATATCCACCTGGTGAATAATTAACGTTCCCTATTTTTTGTTCTGTTTTTGGTCTCCACCACCTGCAAGTCTACAGCTGCTAAGTGCTACTCTCTGCTAGGTGTGAACTTTAGACCTTTTTTCATGGGCTATGTGCCAAATTGCATATATTTTGGGGTACTTTAAGTAAGTGGCAGATTCTTTAGTATGCTTTCATTGGTATCATTGCTCATAGCATGCTAATTGTGCGCTGGATCATTTACAGCACCCACAATACCAGTTAAAGTAGTAGAGTTTTCAGCTAATACCAGAGTTTCTGCGAGGACAACAGAAGAGTTGTTGGTTTGAATCTCAACTTTCTGAAGTACTGTAGAAACTTTGCCTCCTGCTCTTTCGCCTTCATCGTGTCTGTGCTTATATTAGGTTTGATCCATCTGAAAGTTGGGAGTGCAATCAGCGGTTCATCCATGTGTGGGGAATCACTGAAGCACTGCGTAGAAATGTGGTGGGCTACATAACTTTGGGGGATTAAAACCACAGAACAATCAGAGACTCATTCCCACTGTGCCTCACTACTACAAGACAGGCCAAGGAAAAACCACTGAACAGTACGTAGGAGGCAAAACCATGGACGCTGCAGCATTTAATTTATCAGTCTGATGAGCAGCATCCAGCTCCTTGCCTTCATTCTGTTTGTTTTTTTAAAATATAGCAATCAATACAAAAGTTACCTAAAATAACATACCAAAACCCAGATGATTGCATAATTTTACTAATCTGAGTTTTTTTATGTGGTGTAAAAACAAAGTTGCTGCATTTTTACATTTTTCCTTGAGCCATTATGCAACATTTGTCAACATGTAGTTAGAAAATCAATACAGATATTTGCCCTTCAAAAATGTTTTAGGCAATTCAGTATTTGACCACTTTAAGATAGCATATAATTACACTATTTCCAAATAGACCATCTGCAGTTACTGTTTGTGGTTGAACAAATAGTAACCTCACACGATGCTGAGGTAAGCTTCTGATTCGCACAATTTGACAGTAAAAGGAAAAGTTACAGGTACCTGGACTGACGGTGCAGAGCAATCATTTCTCTGTATTAACTATATCTTAATGAAGTAAAAGGGTCCTAGACATTTTAGGTGACCCCTTAATGTTGTTTGAAGCCCAATTTCAATCTGTGAAAACAATTTGTAAAAATATTTGTAAGTTTTTCACATCAGGACAGCATTAGAATACGTCCAGATCAGAAACCACTGTAGGCTCACAAATAAAATCAAACTTTCAGAAGTCAGAAACTGTGTTTTGAACCGTCTTTACCCTTTCTGAGACAATCTAATCCAGATTTACAAATGATCAGTACCAAGTTTGATGTGGTGCAGGTGTGAAAAAGCAGATTAGATATTACTAATCTAGGAATAGTAGTTTTTGATCAGGGCCTGGCCGTGGCATCGTTACATGTTGACAAAAAGAGAGCATTGTGGGAGTTTAGCTTGTAAAAGAGCACTATGACAGAGATTTCTATGAGGGTTACTGACTTCAGGCCAACAACCAAGCAATTACTTACGCATGCTTTAAGTATGAGAGTGAGTTAACACCCCAGAGAATCATCTGATGGTCATCCACGGGCCTTTTTATTTTTTTTTATTAACATTTCTCTGTAAAAACCAATGTAAACTAGAAATTAGATATATATGTGCTGATGCACATTTAATGTTATGCATTTGTCCAAATCCTGATCTTCGGATCAGCTCAGGACAGCTATACCTCAGTTACCCCAACCTCTTCCTTTAACGGCTAAATTCAGAGTTATCTTTATCTTTGTGTTACACTGAGCAGCTTGTACAAATTGGATCCCTCTTTCTCCTCTCTAAAATCTTGAACATGGTTCATCCTTTGAAATCCCTCTTTACTTCATCCAGCTTGTTCCTCACTTGTTTCCTTTCCTAATAATCCCAAACTATCAAACCTGTCCTATTTCTGTCTTACAGTCGCTGTACCAATCTTTATGTTGTTTTCCTCTTACCCCTCTGGTCTGTAGTTTCACAGCAATAAATTGCTGCACTTGATCACTGACCACTACAAATACAATAATCTAACCAGATATGACAGTTCCCTTACGTGTACACGAAGAGATGATTTTCACTTTACAGAAACCCAGTGCACATTTAAACACATACTGTAGTTGTATCAGGTAACTTTTTAATCTGACACACACACACACACACACACGCCAAGGTTAATCCTGTCAGGTGACTGACAGTCAGCACAGTGGAATGTAATGCAGTGGCAATATGAAAACACTCAACTCCAATACGGATAATGACAACGCAGAAATGCTGATAAAACTAAATTGACTGTCATGGATGAATGAGCTAGGCCAGCTTTCAAATCTGCCACTAATTTTTCATTCTGTACGAGGCTGAAAAGCTGTAAACAAATTCTTCACAAAGTAAAAGACGGCTGTCCTGTATCCCAGACAGTGTTGGCAGGAGCTATGGAGATTCTGAAGTGATTGCCCTCATTTCCATTAACCGGGAATTCTGACACAAACTGCGCTGAGCTACAGTTTCTTTAGGTACCACCTGAATCGTCTTTCAAAGCAACTTTTTTTCTGTTGTGAGATGAAAATATAATAAGAGCATTGATGTCAGTTTCATTTGTGTGTATGAACTCTGGATGTCTTTGGAACAAAATGTTGGCCATATTTTCAGTGGGTGGTCAGAAAAATTAACGCTGTTTTTCCCCTTAGTGATTGTGTTCAGGAAAAGCATGTCTTGGGCATGCAAGACTCACATAATTAACACTGGAGTTGCAGTATGACAAAGCTTCCGCGCAGCCCCATTCACTCGGCTTTGAGTTTATGGCTGCTGGCTATTTTTTGGGTGAAAAACTGGACAGCTGGAAAAAAGCCAGTGAAGGCAAAGTTTCAGAGTTTCCTTCATAAGGTGGCTGGGCTGAACCTCAGAGATAGGGTGAAGAGCTCGGACATCCAGCTAACCTGTCTGCTGTGTGTTGCTTTTATATTTATTACCTAGAAATGGCTGTTTATTTTAAGTTGAGTCTGAGGGGTGACAAATTTTTGTAGCTATAGTGAGTCATATTTTATCGGACTGCATTATATTTAAAGGTGTTTAAAATGTTTTTTCCACTCCTTGTTAGCGCTCCAGCCATACACTCTCTCTTGGTGCCAACATTGTTAGCCAAATACGAAGAATTATAGGACAGAATACTTATGGAAGCAAATCAGACTCATCAGATTCTGAATTTTAAAAGCTGCTGAACTTCTTACTTTGAATTTTTTTGCATCAAAAGTATGTATGTGAATTTTTTATGCCTGAATTTAGCTAATCAAAATTCTAAAAAACTGTTAAAAATTCAATGTGTTCAAAATTCACCATCAAAAAATTCAATGTTCAAAATTCGCCCTCAAAAAATTCAATGTGCAAAATTCGCTGTCAAAAAATTCGTTGTTCACATCCGGGGGACTTAGGCGTAATTAATAGATCCTGGCCAAAATCGAACCAACGCCCAGCCAATCCAGTCACGCTCCTCCGGTCATGTGACGCGGACGGTTGACCTCACAAGACCGGGTCGATTTGCTTCCATAATACTTGTTAAATGAGCTCATGTATCTTAAGATTGGCTGCAACTTTCAGGTAAAACTTTGCAAAGAGGATTCAACACAAGACTTTCTTAGTTAATCATAACTTGAAGTTGGAAATATTTTTTTTTCTGGTGGATTATAACACTTTTCATGCACAGACACTGTTTCACTGGACCTCTGTGATTATCCCAGTTGTTGTCATTTGTGAAATATAGCATTTCTCTGAGCCAGTATGCAGTGCAGCTCTCTGCTAAGGCCTTTTTTTAAAGCCAGCTAGCAAAGACACACATACACACACTCACAACACAAGAACAATGCTGACACAGCAGAGAGTCAGGTCAGAGGAAATGTCCTTTGTACCTCTGCGACAGTATCAAAGCCCATTCATTATTTAGCACATCCTACATGTGTTTTGTGAGTGTGTGTGCTCCTTTGTAAATCCAATATTTGAAGCTTTTGCAGAGAAAAGGAGGAAGAGTTACCACGGCTGGTAATGTAACAAAACTTAGTGTGCAGTAATCCAGTTAGCAGAACACATTTCCCATTAAAGTAAATGTTAAATCCTGTGAGAGCAATAAGCTCTTTCTTATTAAAGCAATGTGGTGTAGCAAAGATTCACTCAGCTGGCAGTAGAAAGACTTAACAGTGGGGAACTTTTAAAAAATGTTTCTGAATAGGTGACAGGAAGGATAAAATAACATTTTTAAAGTTCAGATGCAGAGTTTAATATTCAGCTGTTCTGTTTTACACAGTTGTTGGCCTTTAAGTTGATATTTCCTCCTTGTGGTGCAAGAATTAAATATAATTACGATGCAATTAGTGACAATGTTTTTAACATCAAGTGATCAAGCGTAAAAGTCTGTATCAACTCTGCATATAATGTGTGTTGCTGATAGGGGAGCTTTCAGCAGTTTAGAGGTTAATACACGGTTTCTTCATGTCATAAGTCAGTCTCCCAGGATATGCAGCGTGAGTCGATAAATCCTTAACAAACAAAACAACCCTCAAAAAAACGCAAAAAAAGTAGGAATTTTAGTAAGGATAGAAGTGCATGTACCATCAGGGTCTGGATCAGGTGTGTTACCCCAGGATTTCAGTTTAAGAATAATGAAAATGCACATTTATATACACATACTATACACATACATGTTTATAAAAACTGATGTGGCGGAAAAAGTCGAACAAAAGATGTTGCTGAGTTTCATCATGGAAAATGCATGTTCTTTTTTTTTTTTTTATAAAAAGAATCTGTTGTGTGTGTGTCCGTGTTTCTTTTACTGTATCTCTGGAAGTTCCTTGTTGTTATGGTCCTTTGCTGCTGCACTGCTCCTCCTCTGTTGTAATCATCTGTGCTGTATATGGCTTCATACCTTGTTCAGCACCTTCATCCACCCAGCCTGCACTCTCTGGAGCTGAAGCTGGATTGGAGTAGGCCAAACTACAGCCTCTAGTCATGGGCATTTGGCGGAAGTTCTTCTTGGAAGAAGTTGAACCTACCAGGTGTACTCTGTGAAACTTACGTAGTAGTCAGTGCATGTGAGGGGTACAGGATAGCAAAGGACTTCTGAATTATTGAATGCTGAAAAATAGAGAACTCATTGTTAGTTTTAGTTAAGTTGCCCTACTGCAGCTGTACTTTGGTTTTGGAGATGAGCAGTGAGGGAGTTTGTTTGTATTGGTTATCTTTTACTTTCTATCCTGTTTGGTAACACACATCAGCTTCAAACAACAAAAGAGTTGTTTGCTTTTGGTCATATTTATTTCTTTATTTCAGTAGCATCCGTATTCAAGGCGTCTGTGGAATCCATCTTACTCTATGGATCTGACTCCTGGTCACTAACGAAGACTCTCTCAAAAAGAATTGATGAGACCTATACCAGAATGCTACGGATAGTACAAAACATCTCCTGGAAATCACTCCTCACCAACAAGTCGCTATATGGTCCACATGCACGCTTGCCATCCATCATTAAGTAACGTAGAGTAGCCCTGTCTGGACATGTGGTGAGACACAACGATGCAGCTGGTCGAGTACTGTTATGTAAACCTGATGCTGTCAGAAGGGCTGGCAGCACAACATTAAGGAAGGTGCTAGAAGAAGACACGGGTCTGGAAGGCAAAGAACTTTTGACTGCAATGCTGGACTGAGGGAGCTGGAGGAAGGACTTCATTCACGTCACCGATTCCGTCAGATACACCTGATTGACTGATTGACCATTTGCCTTTAACCCCCTCACATTTTGTATTACTGTGGACTTGACCTATCAAGTAAGTCCCTGCCTATCCTTCTGGAAATCAGTGTTTGTTCTGCTTTTTTGTTCCTCCTCGACTACCCTAGACAGTTGAGTTGTAACACTTGTGTGTAATTTTGTTCATTTCTTTTCCAATCCCAGCAGATAACATCTGAATTCTCAGTGCACTGGAGGCTCCAAGTGTCCACAACAAGTTGTGTAGGTTTTTATACTCTACCACCAATTGGCTCAAAAGCAGTTTCGCTGTCACAGAAGCCTCCTTGTAGGTTTACACCGATCATTCACAAGATTAAAATGAACTCTCTAACTTTGTCTTCAAAACTGCTCTGACACAATGGGCCATGGACATAGGACCTGGGGACTGGGAATGTTGTGTAGCATCATAATGTTGGCAGTGGATCCTTTTGGTTAATCAATCGAAAATGTTCCAGGACATCAATTTGATGCTCCTTTAGAGGCCGGACCAATGCCTTGGAATCTTGGTTGTGTTCCTTGAGCTGTTTCTGAGCATTTTTAGCAGTATAGCGGGGTTCACTGTCCTCCGATGGGAGGCTGGTATGTGCTCTGGAGTGACGTGAAGGAGGGTGGTACGAGTCAAAGTCGCATCAACATAAATGCCAGGACCCAAGGTTTCACCTGTCAGTGGGTTCACTGTTGTGACTGATTGATGTACATTTTATGACCATAAAAAGCATCCCCACCTCAGCTGAACAGATGAAGAGACTACCAACACAGCCTTCTAATGGAAAACTCAGAACATGCATCATCCTGCACATCGAGGGTCAAACATCCAAATCAAGAAACAATATGCAAAACACTTTTCTTTTATTGAGGGTGACTTTAAAGTCACACATGCTGCTTTCCACCACCTCAGACATACTTTCCGCTTTACTGCATCCTGTTTACTGCATTTTGGGTCAACACTGTCACTGTGAAATGCAAAAATGTCCAAATGTATGCAGTTCCTGGGGATACTGGGATGACACAACCATATGGGGTGTTGCTAACAGTGTAAAAAGTCTGACACAACATCACAGTGTAACTACCGGCATGACTAACCAATGATTTGTGTCAGTAGTGTCCCAGAAAAGTAGCTGTGGGCACAAACCTAGATGGCAAAATGACAAAATGATGACTGGACATCAAGCTGGCAATCATTTCAAGTGAAGAGGGCCGCTAATGCTAATACTCTTCACATACAGCACATTAAGGCTGTAGGGCCAGTGGAGGTGGCTCCGTTTGAAATACCATCACTTGCCTGTGTTTTTGATTCGCTTGTCAGGCTCAGGTCCCTGTGGCACACAAACAAACTGCAGTGCTGCTGTTTGCTGCGTAACATGTCAACACACACACAATGAGGCGCTGACCGAGCGATGTCTCCTCACTGCCTAGAGCGTTTGGATGCATCCAGCTGAATCATCCTGGACCTCAAAGAAGCATTGCTGTTCACGGGAGTAAATGATTGGATTGTCTGAACGTAGTCATGCCCGAATCACATTTTACCACAACCAGCTGGAGTGGACAGGCGCACAGCTTCCTCAAACAGCTCTCAGACGTCATCGCCACAGCCAGGTTCTAATTTGACTGAGGGAAAGCTTTTTAATAGGCTCTCCACAGATCTTTTGAGAAGGCTTGAAGAACCAGAGGCAATTCTCACTGCTTGACTACTGGTTGATTTCAGCCCTTCCTGCAGCAAAAAGAGATAAGAGATAAAGTTCTTTATTTCTCCCCACGTCAGGGGAAATTTACATTGTTACAGCAGCTTATGTAACAGTAGACGTAGTGATAAGAATAAAATAATAATAGAACAATAGTAATAATATTTACAATATATACAAGGGTGAGAGATGAGGATAAAGTGGCTTAACAGAAAAGTGTTGTGATTGTGAACAAAAAGGCGAGAAGAAACTGCTCTTCCACTCACACCTTCTGGAAAAAGTAGTTCTTCTCCAGCAGGTGGTGAAGACAAGAAAAAGCTCAAGTGGCCAATTTATAAATCATTCTCTTACAAATCCAACCCTTTTGTATTACCTATATACACTATGTGGATATATGTGGCACTTCAATGTCAGAAAAAAGTTCAGAGCAGAGGAAGGGTAGAAAAGTTAAGAAAACTCTAATAAAAAATGGGACTCATATTTGGACTGTGTTAAACTCAGGTCAGTGTTTCTGTCCTGCATATGACTGTGTGTGTGTGTGTGTGTGTGTGTGTGTGTGTGTGTGAGAGAGAGAGAATTGATTAACATTTGAGGCCATTATCAGTATCCTAATTATAACTGCTTGATTTCCAGTAAGATGCTGCCGAGCACAAAATCAGTAATCATGCTTCCTTTCTTTCTCCACTTCAGAGAGCTAGAAGAAGACGGGTCAATATATAATTGCAGGACTTTTTATAACATAGTTGGCAGGTATCATAGTTGACATTCTTGCTGTTTTCAGGCCTAAAATCAACATGGCCACCTGTAACCAAACACCACATGGTATTTTTACAGAAAGATTCTTCTAAATATATATACAATTGAGTAAAATTGAAATTGAAAGTTATTTATGAAGATGAAGACAGATGATACAGAAACATCTGGAAAATATCAGAAAGAAGTTGAAACAATTCTCAAGCTGGTTGGCAAAGTAATTAATTTATTTTTTGGACATTAAAACATTACTGCACATTGAAATATGAAAATATGACAGTTTTTTCAATTTCTGCATGTGACAGTTGCACCCTAAATTTAAGGGGACATGTCAGAGCTGCAGAACCATGAAATGAGGCATTCTGAGCTTTAATAATGTTAAAAAATATTACTGATGTGCAAAATGTTGGTGTTAATTGATTAGATTACATAACTACACAACTAGTAATGTTTCAAAATAAGCTGATACTTTGGTTTGACAGTTGTTTATAATAGTTTATTCTCATGGACCTCACTTGTTAGACCTTGTATGCTAAATGTGCTGGTAGAATGATGGTTAAAAACAACCATCCCCACAAAATAACATTAAAATTAGATGATATTTAGCTTTGGAAGAAGGAAAGGTTTTTAAAACGGTCAAAAACAGGCTGCTGAGCCTGCTGCCACCATGACTCAAATCTGGACACGGAAAAGAAAGTGGATGATTTGCAGGCAATTTAGGTGGAGGAATGCTGTTTTTTTCTATGATTTCTAAACATATTATTAATAATATCAACTTTGTTTTTATAACAGCTTTTAAAAACAGAGTTTACAAAGTGATTACAGACTGGAGGAAGCGATACTCAGGAAGGCCATTCAGGCGCAGGAGGCAAGTAAGTCCAAACAGAAGGAAAAAAAAAAGAAGCAAAAGTATAGAAACAGGGTTAAACAAGATAAAAGATTTACAAGATCAATCAATGCAACAACACCGGATAAAATATTAAAAGCACCAAAAATGCCATATCCAATTAAGGGAAAAAGAACCAGTAGAATAAAAGAAAATAGAGGGTTAAACCAGTTAGACAAGGACAAAAGTAATAATCATAGTAATAGTAACAAGAAAAGCTCTCAGAGAGCCCAGTACTCCACCAAGCTGCTCAGTTGTATTATTTCCGACAGCTGGAATCTTGAAAAAAATTGTGACAGAAATCATCATACAATCCATCCATCCTTTATCTATACTCCGCTTAATCTTCATTAGGTGGCTGGAGTCTATCCCAGCTGACTTGGGGTGAAAGCAATTGGGACACCCTGGACAGGTCACCAGTCTATCACATGCAGATCACACTCGCTTTCACACCTACGGGTAATTTAGAATCACCAACTAACATCAGCATGTTTTTGGACTGTGGGAGGAAGATGGAGAACCCAGAGAAAACCCATACATGCACAGAGAGAACATGCAAACTCCATGCAGGAAGATCCCAGGAAGGCTGGGACGTGAACCGGGGATTTTCTAGCTGCAAGGCGTTAGTGCTAACCACCATGCCACTGTGCAGCCCTCGTCATAGATTATGGCCATTTAATATAAATGTACCCACAAACAAAATGTCCTTGCACTGAGCACATGCGTATGGTATGCATGTGTAAGTTATGTATGGATACTGAATTGTGGCGGCGGGAACTGATGGGACACCTCCACAATATAATCAATTCTTCCTTGTATCATTTCCGACAGTTAAGTCCGGATCCGCTGTGGATTTGTAGTAGGATCGCAATAATGTGATCGTCAGCGTTCACTTGTTGGCATAGTTAGAGTGACGCTGTGCTGCTATCTCGCAATGATACAGAAATCTTTAACAAATCCATGGATCCAGACTATAAGCTGCCAAAATCTAATCACTTGATCCTTGTCTCATTTCTGACCTCTGATTATTTCATCCAAATTCGTTTTTGAGCAATGTTACTAACAGACAGATAGACAAATGTACGCTGATTGTCACATAACTGGCGGAGTAACAAAATAAAATAGATATACAGTGTTCCCTCATATATCGTGGGGGTTACATTCCAGACCCTCCTGCGATAGACGAAAATCTGTGATATAGGGACCATATTGTAACCCTTAAATACTGGTCGACTCACCCATCTCCAGGGCTGTAGGTCAGGCCGGTTACAGTTATTTTGCATTTTTATGCTCATATCTTTTGCTGTGTTCCACGCTAAACATCCCCAGCAGGACAGGACAGTTTTCTGCAGGTTTTATTCACTGCTCAGCACAACAAACACGGACCGCTCTTACCGGCACAACACAAATAAACACAAAAATAATAAACAAAATAAAGTAAAAGCAAATGAACACAATCATACACAAATCCGATACTAGAATATTCATTTTATTATAACTCCGCCAGAGTTATGTGACGATCAGTACGTTTCTCTGTGAATCTGTCTGTCCTGTGCAACATTACTCAAAACAGATGAACGGATTTGGACGAAATTTTCAGGGAAGGTCAGAAATGAGACAAGGACCAAGTGGTTAGATTTTGGCAGTGATGCGGCTTATAGTCTGGATCCACAGATTTGTTAAAGAGTTCCCATTGCGAGATATAGCGGCCGGCAGGGCATCACTGTAACCATGACAACAAGTGAACACTGCCTCAGTTCCCTGCTGATGATCATGGGATCCTACTACAAATCTGCTGTTGCCGACTTATCGGAATTGATACAAGGAACAACTGATTGACTGATTAAATTGTGGGGGTGTTTGAGTCCCATCACATATGTCCCGCTACATATTTAGGTCAGACGATTCACGCACACATGCATAACACACATCTGTGTTCAGCACCAGGTCAGAGAATGAACAGTCTTGGCAGAGTATTGTGCTCTCTGAGTGTTTTTCTTGTTGATATACATTTTAAGGCTTTATAAATCCTCCCCACACACCTCACATCACCACAGAGCAACACTATGCAGCAATCACACGTCTGTGTGAAATGGACAAGGCCAGATACTGAACGCTGCTATACCATATGCTATACTCAGGGGAGACTGAGGAGACTGATGCTAGTCTCTGAGCCAATCAGAGCCCAGCGCTGTACGCTGGTCGCTATGACTGAACTGTTGTGCTGCAATGCACCATGGGAGTTCGGGGTGTTGGGGGTTTAAATGTCATTATTGTGGTTTATGTTAGTGTTCCAGTGTTATTAGTATTTATGTTTTATTGTGTTTTTGTGGTTTAGTCAGCCTAGTTAGTTGAAGTGTTATGTTGTCAGGACCGTGAGTGTGAAGTGTGTTTGATGACTTCCTGCCACATTTATACTGTAGTCTGGGTCAGAATGAAAGTTCTAGGCAATTATAACGTTTCTAAAGAGTAGGCACATGTTGTCTAGTGTTACCTTTTAATGCAACTTGCCACAGTAAGAACTACAGAAAAAATATCTACTGAAAAATTCTGCAATATAACGAAATATCCGCGGAACCAAACCCTATCCAAAAATCTGCAGTATAGTGAGACCGCGGGAAGTGAACCGCGATATAGTGAGGGACCACCGTATAAATAATTTATAAATAATTACATGAATTGTGAAAGTGAATAAATCAAAGTTTCACATTAAAATCACTAAAATTTCTGTGATTATTTATGATAATGTGACTTTTTGTCTAATTTTCTATTGTTTTTAAATAATTGTTTTGTTTTTTTACAATGTCTTTTTACTGCAGAGCCTCGAAAACAGTCACTTTGCATTTTACTGCACATACTGCATGAGCAATAAAAACTCTGAAATCTGGAAATAAAATAAAATAGATGTGTGGACATTACCCATAGTTGACACCAGAATTAATGATATCCTCTGAAAGTGTTAATCACACTAAATCTAAAAATATGTATCACTCCTGAGTGCTGCTTTTTTCATTGAAACTGTGACAAGTGGATGGGATTTATGTACCTTTTTTGCTTCCTTGAGCTGTATCAGACAGGGCTGCTGCTGCTGCAACTGTTGACTGTGTTGATCAGTAACTCCACCTACAATAACTAACCTCCTACTGCTTTAATTTGTTCCTTTCTCACACAGAATCTCTGCATCTCGTTTCTCTTCCTGAACGCCTCACAGTATGAAAGCCTCCGACCTCATCGCTGAGCTAACACACCCATTGCCATCACTCTCTTTAAAGTCCGACCTCAAAACAGTGAAATAACTGTTCCTTCCAGAGATTGTTGTTTAAGGGCTTTGACTTGGCTGGAGAATAAAAAAAAAAATCAACGACCACCTCAGTGACAGAGTCAAACCAAACTGACTGACGTATCAATTAGGAAGGGGGAAAAAAATTGGCTCTGGGGTATCAAGGACTCTACATGGATGCTTAGGCAAGCCATTTGATAAATGGAGCACAGATGGTGTGTGACCGAGCTACAAGTCCATCAACCAGCCGGAGAGGACGCTTTTCCTTATTGAGGAACAAATTCGGCTGCATTGACTGCAGCGTTATTTGGCAACTCACAGGGAAAATGTAGTTCTCTAACTTGTTTCCAGCAAACAAAACTCATCACCGGTAATGCTAAACAAATCGCACCCTGTTCCCAAACACACTCCCTGACTTCGAATGTGTCATTTGATGGACGTCAAGACAATCGGCCCTATTATTTTCTGTGCTTGCCCACACACTGGTGCTGAGGCGCCGCTGTCCTGTTTCCAGCTTTGACGACGGTCAGCAGGCTTCTTTTTCAGGCTTGTTCCCCAGGATTGGCACATTGCAGCCTGTGCACCTTGATTCTCCTTCTCTTGTCAGGTGATAGCATGTCTTTTTCTGTGGGCTTGTAGCTGTCACAGTGGAACGCCGAGAAACTTACCGTTGAGGTAGAAAAACATCCAGACCTCTACGTGCTGCAGGCATGGCTGCATGACGGTAATATAAAAGCAGACATTCCCTGGTGAGTCATACACCTGAGAGGAGACCGAGGCTCCTTATGTGAGGAAGTGAAACAACACGCAAACAACTCAGAACTTTAGTGCAGCATTTCAAACTCACTCCGCATTTAGCAACGATGGAAACGTGTATGGTTAAATAAAAGAGAAAGCCACCTGAAACAAAGAAAAAAAAATACAGTGAAATGTGAAACAGCCACATGACAAAGGCTTTTGTATCTGTTTGAGTAGAAATTCTATGTAATATACTCAGATCAATGAGAGACAGACAGAAAGAATCTGTACAGTTGAGCACATTTTCTTTGCTCAATGCAAGTAACTAAAAGAAAAAAATCATTAAGGATATCTGTCTGTCTTCTGTCTTTTGTCTAAAACACAGTTTTAAGTATTTGAAATGGACCTTTCAGGGGCTGTGCAGTGGCTTGATGGTTAGCACTTTCAACATGCAGCTAGAAGATCAGCTCACATCCCGGCCTTCCTGGGATCTTTCTGCATGAAGTTTTCATGTTCTCCCTGTTTTCTCTGGGTACTCCGACTTTCTCCCACAGTCTAAAAACATTACATTACATTACTTTACAGACTTTCTTTGAGGGAGCTCAGAACTGTGGCTATCTATTCAGAAATCCTCTGCCTTGTATGTGTTTAGGGTCTTTTATTAATTATCCTCCCTTTGACTTGCCGTCTATTGTTTCCCGCAGAGCTGACTACACCACACTTGTTTGTTAAAGGCGGTCTATAAATACACTCGCCTTGACTTGACTTGAAAGACGGACTGTGAAAATAAACAGAGTAGAGCTGATGTCTCCAGACCCTCGACGATCAATCGTACCTGAGGCCGCTGGTTGCCATGGAAACTCTGTCCTCATTATAACAGATCGGCAAAGGTTACAGCGGAGACAATCTGAAGAAAGGCGGAGAGAACGACAGAAGCCAACCGCAGAAAAGGAAAGAGTGTGAAAAGTCAGACAGCTCGTCTAAAATAAAACCCAAACTAAAGAGAACTTGATACTCTGTGTAGCTTCGTAATGAGGCCTCACCAGGACAGCTTTTAACCCACTTTGATATCAATTCTGCGTGTCGGAAATGTCACAATTCACTTTGATGACGATGGTGTAGGGAACATTTCTTCAAGCCTCTCATGAGTCCGCAAATGGGTTGGTAACAGCTGACAGATAGTCGTGATTCCTTTTAGTTTTCATGCTCATTAAACCGTTCAGTCCACACTTGTTCCGAGTGGATACAAGCAAAGGTCACAGAGGAGGTTTCTGCAGCAGGAGAGAAGTTAATTCATTGTTGCATGAAAATGATGGGGTTTTTTTTGTAAAACTGACGATTGCTCCCAAAGGTTTGCCAACAGATGCTGACTATTTAGGGCCATCATGAGGCTGAAAGTTGTGATTCTGTGTGAAAATTCTGTCTGTGGGTGTGTGTTGGGCCAAAATACAAGTCACCAACCATTGAAGCTGTGCCTGAATGCATCCTGTAGACAAAGTAATTTATAATGCCCCGTGATTACACTCATTTTTTGTGATAAATGAATAGAAATCCAGCCAAAAGAGCTCCCAAAAAGAGTCCTCATACACCCATCTGCCACAACATTAAAACTACCTGATTAATTTTGTGTAATTGAGCTGCAGCTCTGATCATCAGCACATGGCCACTGGTTCTCTGGTTCTCTGTTAGCAGCAGATCTTTTGGATTCTGCAGGTTGTTGAGAGTGGAAATGATAAATGTTATCAGCTTCACCTGTCAGGGGTTTTAATGTTGTGGGCGTATATTGCAGTATATGCTACAGTTGGTAACTTACATGCACAGATTTTCTTCCTGCCTTGTACACTGTCATCACTATACCTTTATTTTTATCCTTATTGTACTTGCCTCCTCTGTATCGCTGCTGCTGTAACATGTCAATTTCCCCAGCGAGGGATCAATAAAGTTCATATTGTCTTACCTTAAAATGCACAAAATTATGCTAAAATGAGGCAACACATTCAAATAAATCTGCACTAAACAACAATAATTTAACCTTGACAAAAAATGAGGCAGACTAAACGTTCACTCTGTCACATTTCTCAACTCAAATGTGTTTTCATTGAATGTGAACTCATTTTCATACCATAGTACAGCATTTATACATTTTTTTTTTAAATTTGAAAATGCATGCATTTTGTTTAAGTACTTTAGCAGCAAAAATATTTAGGATTAAAGCTATTTCTTTAAAAGGATTATTATTTGGGTATTTTTGCCTTTATTAGACAGGACAGTGAGAAAGAGACAGGAAACATGGGTAGGAGAGTGGGGCAAAGGCATGTCGTAAATTGCCATGAGCTGGTTTCGAACCCATGACCGCAGCATCTGTTACTGCTTATGGGTCACCCACCCAGCCAGCTGACCTATCCAGGCACCCAGGATTAAAGAAATATTGATAATTTAGTGTTTAAATGTGCCATGAAACTATTTATTGTACCTTACTGAGAATGTCTTTTATAGACTGTTAAAGAAGTTTTTATATAGATTTTTTTCCTTCCCGCATTTTTTACTTAGGGAAAATTTTGTTGTATTGCTGGCTTGCACTACAATATATTGAGTGTAAAGCATTTAATCCTAATTCTAAACAAGTGTCAGTCATAATACAATACAGATATATGACCTGATGCAGGGTTTTCTCTGTAGAAAGGTCATTGATGCTGAGGATGTATTTTCATCTCAGCTTTTATAGAGATTATATCATTTTTACTTGAAGAGCTACAACACAAAATCTTCCTGAAAGGCCCATAAGTGTGCATTCAAACTGCAAGCAGCATGATCAACGTGTCCTTTCATCTCCTGCAGAGGTGGGTAACTGAGCTCTGTCTACACAGATCCACAAAGCCAAAGCCTGGCCTGGCTAAAAAATCTGTATGAATATAATTTGTCAGTCTAAAAGGAAGCTAAGCACCAAGGCACCTCTCCACCGAGCGATTCCAGATTCATTAAGTCCGACTGAATGCGGTTGCAAATGGCACTCATATAAGAAAAGTGTTGCCTCACCTTTCCACAAGAGTTACCTTGTAATCACTGAGGCGAGCAGAGCTGGAAATGATTTACGGATTTCTTTAAAGTGCAAGTATGAGGTGTGAAAAGCACACGCCGAGTCAAATACTGGCAGACACAAGAGTAAACTGGCTGTCACTCCATTAATCTGGACCCTGAGCTGGTTTTCTTAACTGATAAAAGCAGAGTAAATATGATAATACAAGCAAATGTGTCGACAGTCAACAAACGTGTTCTTGCTGGTAATTAACTTTAGATTTCAAAGCTTTTTTGTTTGATTACCAGCGTGGTATTATTTCATTGTTCCTTTGGTGTGCTGCAAATCGCAAACTACTACAAAAAAGAAGAAAAAAGGAAGCAGGAAAGCAAATTCATTATCTTCAAGTAATAAGCTTTGGCATGAGTGGCGAGCTTTCTCTGTTTATCATCACTTAATGCTTTCTAGTTTGTGTCTGCCAGTTAGCAGCTGACAAGACTTTGTTGGCAGAAAATACACTTTGCACGCAGCTATGTGGTTGGATAACTTTGTACAGGATTAATTGGAGTGCGCTATAAATAAATGCAACTAAGAAACTACATCTATAAGTTTGTATGTATCTGTTTTAAAGCTGTGCCCAAAGTACGAGAAAACCCACAACAGATTTACACAATAACAGCTGCGTATGACCAATCATATTTCCAGCCGTCCCTCAGTTGCACAACAGGGACAGTCTCAGCTGATTTCCTTAACATCATCAAACACTTCATGCAATGAGTTCATTACACAGAGCGCTCAAGCAGAGACTAAGTTGTGTAAATTGTGTAAACGTGTGTGTGCGGACCGTTGAGAGAACATAATGTGTGTGAGTGTGTGAGCATCCATGTCTCTGGGTGTGAGTTTGCATGCATGTGTTTGTGCTTATTTGACATGCTGCAATCAGACAGAATTAAACACAAGGAGACAGATAATAGGACATTTAATTTACAAAATTATGTGAGTGTGAGTGTGTGTGTGTGCTGATTGTGTGTGTGCATGAGTCGTCCTGTGATTGTTGTAAATGAGTAGCAAGGGGGGGTCATTATACTGTGGAAAACATCTGCGCCGCTGCTCGATTTTTACATTTTTTTAAAAAAAAAAAACTTAATGTCCAATTATAATGAACTGGTGTAAACACACGCAGGCGCAGGCACGTACACACACTCAAACAACAGAATGCACATTTGTTACGGCTCTAATTAAAGTTACTGAGAGATGACAGCTATGGCAGAACTTCTTAATGTGGTCTTGGCACTTCCCATTCATTCCTCTCAAACAGATCAGTATAGAAATACATCTGTGATATTTGCCGTGAGGATTTAAAAGGCCTTTAATGGGGGGGACACTGAAATCTATTGTGTCCACTCAGTAAGACGCTAATGCCTGGAATCTGTGCACATTCAAAGAATGCAGATAAGTGATGCACACTCAGTCCTACAAACCTTTTATCTGCTACACTACCTGCGTTTTATAAACCAAGGACACAAAGTGCAGGTAGGAAGGGGTTTCACTTTCTGCTATTTTGAGGTTGCATGTATGTGACGCATGCAGAAACAGCAGCACAAGAACAGAAATGAACAACGGTCCGCATATGATACGCATTCAGCCACGCTTTGCATGATGCAGTTGCGATTAATAAATTAAATATCTGCATTGTTTTTGTGTTTACCCTTGTGCTTAGATACTGAAGCTTGGGAATATCAGACTCCACAACTACAATTAAATAAATCAAATCAAATGTATTTATATAGAGCATTTAAAACAACCTGAGCTGACCAAAGTGCTCTACATTGTATCTGATACCAGCAACAAAAAGTATGTGCAAAACATCAAGACAGGATAAAACTAGAAAAACAACCTGTTCAAGCACAAAGTTAACGATATTAAAATACTTACAGGCAAAACAACTGGCAAAATGACTGACTGTCAACTTGTAAGATCAATTTCTGAATAAAATATATGACAATATGAAAAATCAAAATCCACTGAGAGCAGCTGAAATCTATTTATTTATTTGTTTTTGAAAATGTCAGTGGAGGAGGAACAATTAACATTGAACACTGAAAGAGGACGGCTGTTCCAAAGCTTTGAAGCTGCTACTGCAAAAGCTCAGTCTTCCCATTCCCTCCAGCCTTGGTGTGGAACAGGAAGTACCTGCCCTGATAATCTAAGAGGCCTTAAAGTAGAGCAGGGACAAAGAAATTCAGAAATACAGCAGGACACTGAGTGACTTGTGGAAAATAACTTCATATCTTCACATGTAATCATCACAGTATTATTTCTAAAAATCAAAGATAATAATTGTATTACTACAAACAGAAGCATAAATTCACTAATTTATCAGTTTTATTTGTTTTCTATCTAGTTCTCTATGTAGTATAAACTACATCACAAAAGCGAGACGTAAGCTGTGAGAACTCACTGTACCATTAGCAACTGAGCTAACAACAAGCTAACCGACATGGCAGTTGGAGGGCTTTCTTCTTCATTTAACATTTTTTATTAGATTAAACTGTGTACAGTCCTCAGAACTAGGGTTGCCACCTTTCAGAAATGACAATAAAGGACGCCCACCACGGCTCCTTGGGGCCACAGTTCAGTGAAATTGGAAAGATATTCACAGATTCAGACTTCTGGCATCAATAACTCATTAGATATACATTGTCAAAACATAAACAATGCCTCTTTCCCATCGTTGTAAGCTAGACAATGTGCTACAAGCTCAGTTTTATCAAAAGTAGCTGTATTTAAAACTGCAGGAATAACACTGGTGTCAATAGGAGCCAGTTGAAGGCTGCAGTGATTTTGGTGACACTACAGTACATAAGAGTTAAGTTACTGAATATTAGTGTCTCTCTTCACTGTTGCAGCAGTTTTACAATTTGCAGACGGTCCCTGTTCACTCCATAGACACCAATGTTATCTGTGCAGCTGGAAAGACAGCTACTGTTGATACTTGATTCTGGAAAAACATGAACAACTGAATGCAGAATATTGTACAAAGAAATTCTACAGACATTTTTTTTCATCTAAATCTAAATCTTATCTTAACACAGGTAATGTATTAACTTATTTATGTGTGTATTCATGTATTTATTGATTTATTTATTTGGTACTGTTAACATGTCAGAGTTCTGAGTTTTTCTTTAGATAGGCATCATTTATTGATTACATATAGGCTATTTAATAAATGTTTATTAAAAACTATCATGCATTAAAAAATAAACAACTTAGGCATTTATTGAGTCACTAAAATATTGTAGAGTTTATGGCCACATCAGCATGATTATAAGCATCTTCTGGTAAATTAACAACCAGATACTGATGTTAAAGTGCTAACCACTACGCGCCCGTTTATCAAGTTATACATCAAATATTAAAAAAAAAAAAAAAAAAATATATATATATATATAACATGCAGACAAGTTGTTGGTTTCCCAGGGAGTTTTATCGACTTCTTTCTCTCCTCTGCTCATCTTAGTTTAGAGAAAACAACAAGAGCTTATGAGTTATTCCTCCACCATCCATCCATCCATCCATCAATCCGTCCATCCATCCATCCATCCATCCATCCATCCATCCATCCATCCATCCATCAATCCATACATGCACCCCCTTCGACTCTCTTCATCCTCCTCATGCATACACTTGGTGTCCTTGTCTCTCCATCCATCTCTCTCTCCTCCATCCCTCTCTGAACCTCTCTCTGCTTTCTCCCAAAAATCCAATTAGTCAGAGCTGAGCCCTTCCTCTGCAGGAGAAGAGGGGGAGCGATGGGAAACACAAACCCTTAGCCAGAATTTTCTCAACCTTAGCTTGTCTCCTGTGGTTTGACCATAGAGAGCAGAGGAAGAGAATCAAAAAGAGGTGAAAAAAGGAAGAAAGGAGGAGAAGTTACAGGCAAAAACCCTCATCAGAAATCTCCTGTTTGCACTTTTTCTGCTTCTCATTAAAGATACCAGAGATGGATGAGATCATGCAAGTTAAAGATTTTGAAGTGGAATTAAATTATGAGGCTTGGACGTGAATTTTTGTAATGCTGAGATCAATAGGTAACCCATGTCTAAAAATCCACAGATTCTCTTTTATTGCCATATTAATACTTGGAATAGCACAATGGAAATTTGCAGTCTGTTCTCGATTAAAAAAAAACTTAAAAAGTAAAAACACACTAGCATGCTATTACATGAAAGACTAAAAAATGACAAGGAATGTTTTTGAAATACATAAGCCTAATTTGCACATAACTACTTCAACCTGGAGACCCTTTAGTAAACTGTAATAATTGTGGAGGTCATCTATGAACTTAATGCTGTGTGAATGTGCCATGTCTGTAATTTTTCTTGAAATTTTCTACCACATTTTGCCAATCACAGAGGTTCTGTGATAATATTAGTTCCAAACAAAACAGCATCTCTGTGATTTGGGGTCATTTTTGCTTTCTTATGCAAGGTTTTTTGTTTTCTCTGCACGTTTTTCTGCCTCTTTCTTGTTCGACAGCTGGGAAAGCTGCACTGGTAATCACAAATGAAGGTTTGAGCAGAATTTTTGCTGCAAATTTAAGAGGCTCATGTCGCTACACAGCATGAGGGAATCTTCAAAGGATGATGAGACGGATGACATGCATGACAGTATGTAAGAGGAACAGTTTGCTGTTTATCAGCCCAATAGTTGTCATGTGGCAGCTTATTAATACCACATCTGATGTCAGTTAATTTGGATACTTCACTTATCCAGTGTGTGTGTGCCACACAGAGCTCAGACAGAGGTGGTAATTGCTAAATCACGAGGCCTCAAGGTAGTGTTAGTCCAATGAATAGGGCTTTCTACACACTTCTCTGGCCTCTTGACTGTATCTATTTATTTTGAACCCACCCTCTGGCAGGCGTTGGATGATCTAATCAGTGATTAGATCAACAAACTCTATCAAGCCACAAAGCCTTTTTCAGTGTCTCTGGGTTTTCTGCTCGCTGCAGTGCTACAATGTGATTCCATTAGTTTTTGAATGTCACTACAGACATAGACTCTGTTCAATAACATGGTTTTCAAGGTTTTTTCAACTGATGACAAAACTGAAACATAGTACAGAACAAACTACAGTACAGTGAATGGAAACCCTGACATCTAGTATTAAAGTAGATGCTTTGTTGTCACTGACCTTGGCTATAGCTTCAGTCGTAGTTTAGTGAGGTTTGTCAGAACATCACCTTTCTGATGTCAAGATGTGCTAATTAAATGTATTCAAATTCCTCTTTGGTCATTGATAAAACTTGTAAAACCTCCTCTCTCTGTATCAGAGTTGCATATTTAGTATTTGTTTTGTTGTTTTTATGCCTAAAAATAATCCCTTCCTGTCTTAAAATGGCATAGATGTAACTCTAAACTGTTGCCTTCTCTAAAATGTGCAGCTCTATGAAGCTGCTTCTGCTACTTGCTGCAGCTTGAGCACACCAGCTCACTTAGGACTCTCCTCAAACACTGTAACTCTGCACGACACAATGGCAAGCTATAATACTGGAGTAATTCAACCATACGTGTTCTAACTTCAAACCAATTCTGAAGAATAATGACACAAAAAGTCACGCCCTGCAAGTTTACAGGACTGGTTCCTGAGGTGTTTGAATCTGTTTTTGAGACCGTCATTGGTACACTGCAGTTTCAAGTTATTTATTTTGCTCACTATGTGTCTTTCAGCATATAAAAACTACTATATCTACATATTAACAAGGTAAAAACAACTTGATTTTCACCGTAGAGGGTCTTTAAAATGTATGATTACACAAAGAAGTACAAGTAGCAATTACATTAATGCACAAATCCAACATATAACTACATTAAGCTGCTGTTCTTTCGCTTCAGTGCATCAGGTTCATGCACAGTATTTACTTAAATTGATTTCATGAAATGAGACATAAAAAATACCCATTACACATTAGCTGCTATCACGAGGTGATATGATTGAGGGTCTCTGGGTTCACACAAATATATCCACAAAACAAATCAAGTGAACATGGAGAGATAATGATGATAATAGTCTGAGGTGAAGTGACCCTGCCTGTATAATAATAGGTGCAGTTTTAAACAGACAGTACATGGGATTGAGAGCACCAAACACAGGACAACGTCTGTAAAGAAGGATATTTTCCAGTCTGTGCAGCTTTCCTTCTTAGCTCAGTCTTCGACACATTCATCAGTTCTATCTCCCTGTACCTGTTTGTGAACAGTATGCACGACCATGTTCTGATGCAGGGATAGGCTTTCTGATTCATTTCCATCTTTGCAGTGCTAAGCAGTCATTACTGTGCTGTTTCTGCACTGCACTTTCAAGAGATTACATGCCAAAGCATATGTTTTCCATTTATTCATGATCTTTGATTGTTTATCCCCATTTCAGCAGCAGAAGTATCGAACCACAGATGCTCAATATTTCAGAGCCTCTCTGCAACCAGACACTCCCTCATACAAGCTGTGTTTTTTCCTTTGGATAAAAAGACCAGAAGCTCAGTGAAGTGATGTGATCTTCTTCCACCAGCAGACTTTCATCATCATTAGCATGTTTCAGATTTTGCACACTGCACTACAGAGTTTTATTGTTTTCAGAAATGTGTTTTGATATACATCTGTTAGTGTGACAAGTTCCAGATGCTAATCTAAGAACATGGCTTTCAAATACAAATGAAACTCTTTAAATAAATTATAGAACAAAAAAAAATCACATGATCACATTAAAAAGTTTGAAGATAAGATAATCCTATATTACTCCCCATGTCAGGGGAAATTTCCAGTGTTACAGCAGCAAACATCTTTCAGAGCAGCACTAACCATATGTACAGTAATGATAATAATTACAATAACAATAATATGTACAGAAGAATGAAAGCAATTCAGTGATATGTTTCTGTTCACCCATGGGTCCACATTATATCCAAATTACAGATAGGAATTGTTAATAACTGATTATTATCATATTTTAAATGAAAAAAGTGTAATAGCATTATTTACAGCACATAAGGCTGTAAAATGCTGATTTATTTATTTTTTTATAAATAAAACAAACTAATGAAACAGACTACAAACTACATAAATCAGATTAAAAACACAAAACAAAACTCTGGTAGGATAAAATTTTACACCATAAATATGTTAAAATAAGGGAGTATCTGAAACAGAAGGAACAGAATGTCTTGGTCTCACACTCATTCATGTCCATGTCAACTGCCACTGAACAGATCAGATGCAAAGAGCCTCCTTTGAAAGAGCTCAGCTGCTGTCAAAGCAACACACTGAAACAGACTGTTCAGAACTGAGCTGAAACCAGAGTTATACATCGTACAATGAACAACCTGTACAGTATTTTGAGATGTAACTTGAAAGACACTTTCTGGGGATGTCCAAAACTTAGATTAACTGTCTAAGAATGGCTATAAACATTGCAGCTGAATCTGATTCCCTCTTACTCATTCACTCAACTAATCGAAAAAAGATGTGAAAACATTTTTGGAAGATTTTGTCATGATATAAACATATTTGCTGGGGTTTAATGTTTCTCTTCCCCATCCAGTCCTGTCATATTGGGGGCAAACAATTAGCCGCTATGAAAGATTGACACAGTTCTTCTTAATCAGCACTGAACAGACTTCTAACAACCTGATCGGAGTCAAAGACAGCCAGCCAGCCATCTAATAAGCTCAGAAGCTGATAACCAGCTATCTGGCTTAGTCTTTATTTCCCACAGGTGATGATAAGTTAATTGCAGAGTTTTCTGTTATTTTCACAAGTTTGAATGAAGGATCCAAAACACTCAAGCAGCATTCATATCAGCTGGAAAACTCCTCCAGCATTATAGAGAGCAAACTCGACAGAAGCAACAAAGATGTTCCACCACTGCGGAGGCTTTTCAGTAATGCCTGCTTTGTCTTGTCTGAAAGCTTTATAGGTCAGTGTGCGAAGGTTTTCAATGTGATTTAATCCTGTCAAAATGTCGCCGCTTCCTAGTAAAGATTGCACAACACAAGGATAAGAAGGAAGTAATCTATTCAGCATAGAATGATGAGGCTCATTCAGTATGAAGGGATCCCGTCTGACTGAAATATAAATTGAAATATGCTAATGTCACAGCTCCTGTTTGTTTGGTTTTTGGATGTGCTGTTAATGGCCATGACCTCTGACACACCCATGACTCACTGCATATCTAAATGTCAGCACGTGTTTCTAAATGGCAGCTTTTCTGAACTGATCGTGAAGTCGTACCGTGCGTAGGTTGACATAATCTGTACTACATTTATCATGGTTCAATAAAAATCATGTATCTATTTTGCATGTTGAAAACTCCCACTTTTACTCATGTGCTAACATAATTGCACAAGGGTTTTCTAATCATCAATTAGCCTTTCAACACCATTAGCTAACACAATGTAGCATTAGAACACAGGAGTGATGGTTACTGGAAATGTTCCTCTGTACCCCTATGGAGATGTTCCATTAAAAATCAGCTGTTTCCAGCTAGAATAGTCATTTACCACATTAACAATGTCCACACTGGATGTATGATTAATTTAATGTTATCTTCATTGAAAAATGCTTTTCTTTCAAAAACAAGGACATTTCTAAGTGACTCCAAACTTTTGAACGGTAGCATAAATATATGCAAACTTAGAAATGAGGACACTGTAAACCTAAATTCCCTTCAAGGACAATAAAGTATCTTTAAATTCTTGATGTTTACATTTACGGGTGAATTAAAAGCCAATAATTTCTCTGGTGGAGGTGACAGGATTCTAATGCTACCTGTGCTTATTGGTGATTTTATGCAATCCAGGACACATTCATGAGTAAATAACGTTTCCACATTGTTGTACTCTGATTGTTGATTATAGAAGCATGTAAAAGGTTGCTTTCAAGTTGCAAATGGTCATGGAAGCTGTGAATTCGCCTTCATGTGCTGTTGTTGTGGCAACTACTGGTAGTTACTGCTATGCTTTTTTAAAAATTTATATTTGATTTTGTTTTATGACATTGGTGCTGCTAAAATATGGCA
Source organism: Amphiprion ocellaris (assembly GCF_022539595.1). NCBI lineage: Eukaryota > Metazoa > Chordata > Actinopteri > Pomacentridae > Amphiprion > Amphiprion ocellaris. Next base: position 28,564,287 of record NC_072778.1, on the reverse strand, counting down.
AATTAGCTATTAACAGTTCCTATTTGTAATGTATATGAACAGAGAACTAGCACTAAATTACTTTGGTGCTGAAGAAACTTTAAACTTAAAGCCCCCAAAAGTCGTCTCTATTCATTAAAATTACAAATTTAGATTTTTCTTAAAATGTCTTTGATGTAAATACACCAAGCATCCTCTAGAATGTGCAGATCTATGAAATCCCTGCCACTATCTCCACCTACTTGTTGTAGCTCGAGCACACCAGCTCACCTACAACTTTGCTCAAACACCTTGAAGCAAAACTACACTATACTACACATTGGCAGGCTGTAATAGTGGAATAATTCAGTCATACACCATGTCTTATTGAATATGTATATTAAAAAAAAGAAAAAACACCCAATGGACATGTTAACAAGCTAAAAAAGTTGAATTTCACCAGAAGAGGTGTTTAAAAATTTCCTCAGGCAGTTCCTGAAGTGGTTTCTCAGCGGATTTAGAGTAAGAACCTTTGTTATACGTCCACATTTTGCAATTCTATTAAGCTTGAAATAATATCTGGGAGGATAGGGTAAAATACCTCAGATCACATATCCTGTAATGTTTATCTTTAAATGTGGATTAAGGTTTTCTTTATCGGTTTAGAAAATAGTTCTACTTTTAAAACTATAGAAATCACTAAAACCAAAAATTGGATTGGCTCAAAAACTGATAGTCAAAAATGTAAAAAAATGTAAAAACTTGAAATTCTGGAGATACATACATAGACAGCAAAGATTTAAAACAGAGCTTTTACAATGTTTATTTCCATGAACTGTTGATTCCTTTTTTAAAATTCAATTGGTAAGGCTCTTAAAACACTGAAAATAGTCAAAGATGACGTTGTGAAGTTCCAAGATGACAATTTTGATTAATTTTTTTTCTCATTTTCAGTCCTAAACCCAAAGATATTTAATTCACAGTGGTTTTAAACAAAGAAAAGCAGCAAAACTCAACTTAAGAAAAGCTTTAATGAGTGAAAAGTTGGAATTTCTGCTTCACAAAAGACCTATGTTGTCAATTTATGCAATAATAGAATGATGCTATAGCAATATATCTAGTTTTTAAATATATAATCAAACAAAGTAAAAACTTCGGCGGTATGATATCCAATGCTGAAGGCAACAATAAACAGGACAAGTTTCTTGGCAAGTGTGTTTCTCTTTGCTGCCTCCAGCATGGAACGTACTGCTGCTAAAACACCAACACAGCCCATCACCATCCGAACAGCCTGTGGATTAGAGTCAAGCCCTTCTACTGGGAACTAGTTAATACTTGTTTCAGCCGGGTGAATTAGATTTTATACCTATCTCATTGTACAGACAGCAAGCTGGCAGAAAGTAAGCGATAACGGGGGAAGAAGAAAGCAAGACGGAGGCAAGCAGACTTTGAAGTGTGGATGATGAGCTTTTTAAGAGACATGCAGATAGATAGGAAGAGACAGACAGTTTACCAGGCAGACAGAAAGAGCCACGAGGGGCAGATCCTGCTGTCTGATTGCAGCTTGCAACTAGTCACTGATAGCAATGAGAGACAATGAAAGAGGGGAGCACAGAGAGATAAAATATGAGTGTCAGGACGAAAAGGTGAATCCAAATTGGAGAGGAGAGAAGGCTGCTGGAAAGACGGTGATGAAAAGAGACAGAGAGTGAAGACAGACAGAGAGGAAATGGCAGTGGTAATTATACAGATAAATACATGGGGTGCTGCAGCTGCTTGAATGCAACTTAACTTTGGGGACAAATTCTCAAATACACACCATGACTTTTGCAACTGGGGACTATATTTGCGTCACAGATTAGACTGAAGTAACATGACATTCAGCAATCCTTTAACATGTGACCGTGTTTCCTGATGCAACCTTGAATCATCCCTAAAAGTGTATTTTGTGTGTTTGTATTAATGAGAACTGGATACCGGACTCAAAGGTAATTTTCCAATGCAGAAAGTCAGGAAAGGTAGTATGAAAGTTTACAGCACTTTAACTGCTCATGTCAGCCTTTCTGTTTCCATTGCAGTGTTGGATATGACAGTTTAGACCAGTCCATTAACACTAGATATGGCCGAAAAAATGACACTTGTGCCCTCTCCAAACTTAACCAATCAGCAGTTGTAATCTTTGAGGTCAACCTTAAAGTAGATACTTTTTCCATTTAAAAAAAATTGCCCTCTAATAGGTCTTACAGGGGCAGCTCTTGTAGTTGGGACATGCACAAAGGTTTTGACCTGGTTGTGTCCTTATCCTTTCGTCTAATCTTGTCCTTCTCTTTGGCAGAAAATAGGAAGGAATCTTGAGTTTTCCTATTTGGGAGCTTCATGTCCTCCTCCATTTCACTGTTAGTTTGGCCCTGGTTCTGCTCCATTCTCAGGTTCTTTCTCAAGGTTCCCTTCTTTAACTCTCATCTTCCAGTGAGTTTCCCTTCTTGTTTCTTGATGAGCTCTGTCTCTCTTTATGTCTCACCTTGGCTGTGGACTTCTTGACCTCTGTCCTGAAAGCCTTCTTTCCAGCCAATATTTTATTGATCTGTTTATCCTTTTCCTGGATACCAACCTCAAATTAGTTTTCTACTTGTCCTGCAGTGTTTTAAACTTGGCGACCACCTAAATTTTGTCTTTCAAACCAACTGTTTGCGTCCTTGTCTTGCTGTGTGATCTTTATCTTCTCTTTGTCAGATAATGGTGACAGATCCTGAAGCTCACTGTTCTGGACCTTCATGCTTTCTTCCATTTTACTGATAGTTTGGTGCTGAATCTGCTCAGTCTCTGCTGCCTTCATGCAACTCAGGTTCTTTCTTTAGCTTCTCCTCTTTAGCTATCATGTCCTAAATTTTCTCTTCTTGTCCTCCTCTGTAGATGAGTTGTCGATCTTTATTTCTCAGCCTGGCCGGATTCTCCATGACTTCCACCTTTTCCAGGACAACCTGGCTCTGCTTTCTTTCATACTTGCCCTGCATAGTTGTTAACTGATCAACTCCTCCTGTTTTCTTAGTCTGCATGCAGCGACATGAGAGTCATGTCAGAGGCCACTATGATTGACATCCTCAGTCTTCTTCTCCTAGATCTTTGCTGTCATTCTCCTTCTAGTGACCTGGTTGTATTCTGAGTTTTTACTTTTTTGGTCTCCCTGCTGGGGATAGAGAGATTTCCTGAAGGTAGTGGATCTTTTTCTGTTTTATTTTTCACAGTTCATCAGCAACTTCTGGCTGTTCTTTCTCTTCTGCTCCCAGCTAAGCTCCTTGCTCCCTAATAGCAGCAAAGTCTGAGGGAACCTTCTAGTTTTCTAAAGCCTGCTAATACACCTCTCCAGGCTCTTACCCAAGTGACTAAAAGACAAAAATATATAAATGTAAGAACTATTATTCACAATTTCTACCTTTATGTGTGACTTAACCATAGTGTTAAAAGTGGTTACCATATGCACTCACACACATGCTGCACACCACCCACACACTTACATACTGTAAATACACTTAGACATATTTACTTTGCCATCAGACAGCACTTTCTGACGGAAACTGAAGCCAAACACAGTGTCCACAAGTGTTATATGATCTGTGAGGTAAAATTATTGTTTCTGTTATTGGAGTCTGAAGAAAGTGATAGAACTGCTTCATATCTGCATCAGAAAGGACTGTCTGACTGCAACATAAATTTAGTCTACGCTTGAACCTAAAGAGGATTTCCAGCTGATCCATCCACAGCAGTGCATTGCTTAGCTTCTGTGCAGGTAGTCCTGTCTGTTTCTCCAAACTCAGGACATACCGATTGTGACCTTCTGTAGGTAAAACAAATATATAATGTTTTACATACATCAGACAAAACTGTGACCAGCTTGCTGACCCACCACAGTGCACACTGGAACACCCAAGTCTAGAAAGCACCTGTCTCAACTCTGAGACACACGGTAAAGTAAGTTTTCACTTTGTTGGCGATTCACAATTTGCATGTACTTCAGATGTCATCCCACTCATGTAAATCCAGGAAACCCACAAGTGGTCACTGATGTTGAGGTCAGATGAGATAGCAAGCAAAGGCAGCACAAGCACAACAGAAAACCACTTCAACCCCATTCAGTACCTGTGGGTGCTCTGCTCTGCAGCATCATTAGACACGACTCTCAGCCTACCTACAAAAGGCTTCACCAAGCTCTTCTGAAATAACATTTTACAGCTGCAGGTCCACAGGCTCATTAGTTTTATCTGCAAGAGGCGTAAATCAGTGGTGGCTACAGCACACACTGCCTGATGGACTGGGGTATTGCAGTTGTTGTTTTAATGCCAGTGTTATGTATTTACGTAAAAAAAAAAAAGCAATTTCAGTTTAACACACATGTTGAAGGAGTACCACAGAATATTTAAATATGTCATGGTATATGGAGTTGTGAATAATTTAGAATTTATTGGCAAATATTTCTCATTTAAAGTGACTGATCTAAGAGAAATCCACTGATTCCACTTGTCTATCAGCCTTCTTGTGTCTCTCACTTATTTTCTGCATGCCTCACACCTTACATACTCACTCCATCCTCTCACCATTGTCCCTGTATCCTAAATAGCCACAACAAATCATCAGATTTTGGATAGTGGCTGTACCTTTTTCTTTACCGGGACAACATGCCCGGAAAATGTCATAGAACATTAACTATGCGTGTTACCATGGCAATACAAAAAAAAATACTTGCATTACCCCAAAATTGTAAATACTGTTGCCCAAAAACAGTTTCCACGAAATATTTGTATACTGCAGCTGTATCTTCAGGTTATTACTGTCAGTCGTATCCCTTGCTCCTCTTCGGATCTGCCTTCTCTTCCAAATATGGTTACTAAGGGGGTCAAAAACTTAGAGGAACCAGGACGTAGCAAACTCAAGGTTTCAAAATGACAATGTACAAACCAGTAGGTAACCACAGTGGGTTGTGAATCTTTTATGTACAGTGCTTGTTTAGAAGGAACAAATTCACTGGGGTAGTAGGGAGGGAGGTAGCAGAGGGACTATATTGCTGAGGGTGGTTGGTTGGGCTACTGATCAGGATGTTGGGAATTTAAACCTCAGCACCACCAAACTGCCACTATTGGGCCGATTGAGCAAGGCCCTTATCTGTATCTCCAACAACTGCTTATTACATTTAGGAGGCAACAAATAAAATAGCAAAGGGAAGTGACTGTATAGTGTTTGTCCTTTTTGCGAAAGGCAACTGCATCTTTCAAGGTTGAACAGGGTTGATCAGTGTGTTGTGCAGGTTTACAGTCACAAAATTTAGATGACAGTTTAAAAGAGGCTAAGATGCTCCAAAGGGATCAGGGGAACAGCACAGTTGGGTGCTAAGTATACACTTAAAAACTAATGGAAGTCTGGGCCAAACATATTGCTGCCCCCAAAAAACTTGACAGATGATGATTCATGTCCATTAATATGATGGTCCACAGGTTGTGTGGGCTGGAAAATTAATGGACCTGTAGTAAAATGAGTAGCTCAGCTGATGAGTCAAAATAGCCCAGTGAGATGTGTCAGTAAACCCTTTACAGTCCCTTTGACCCAGCAGGAGCAACCTAACTGTATCAGCAGTACTTTTCTGTGAGTGTAATACCTCAAAACAAGTGGCTTCTTGCGTGTGACAAATGCTGTAGTCATTTGATCCACAGTCAATTAAGGCTGGTTTACAGATTTTTTTTTTTTTTGCATGCATTGCACACTTCTGTTAAATGCAGGATGTCCATGGTTACATGCTGAAAATATGTCTTTTCCAATTGCCGTACAGACACGACAAGCCCTCTGTGCATGTGAGACACAGGCACAGATGCCATTTTTAGGAGATCTTAATGAGCAGCCATATACAGGGAAGCATCACGATGTCAGCTGAAGTCACCCCCAGGTTGATCCTTTGACAGAGGGGAGGATAGTTTATTTTAGATGTCTACAGAACTGCTGCATGTAACTGCACAAACTGTGCAGTTGCACCACAGAGGGCATCAACAGACCGTTTTTACTATTACGGAGGAAGAATACTTGTTCACAATAAACACATGTTTAAAAAATGTTTCCATTCAGCAATTCAATATATTACTTGCAGAATAAAACAGCTTGAGAGAGGCACTACGGTATTTTTTTTTGACAGGATTGCCTGCATTGTGCACTGCAAAGAAGACAGATGGGAGAGGAGACAGATAGCAATCACAGGAGTGATTTCGGTGACAGAAGGTGGAAAGGCGGAAGTGAAGAGTACAGATATTGCTTTTGGCCTTTCACCGAATCTTTCCAGGAATATAGAGATTAAAGAACTTGAATAAGTCATGTAAAGGGTACAGATACTTGACAACTTAGAGTGGCGATCCAATCTGTACCGTGGGAGTGACCTTACACAGAAAATAATTTATATAAATAATACAAAACTGATTAAAAATACAAGCTTCTGAAGGCTGTGGCTTAACTTAGTTCATTGCACAATTTTCAATCATGAAATTCACAGGATTTAAATACAGACTGTATTGTACTGTACCAACATAATACATGGATCCTTGGTTCAAGTGCAGTGAACTCTACATTTACATAAGCATTAAAAAAATGCTTGGACAATCTTCCTCTACAAACCTTTTATTTCCAGATTTGCACAGGCCTCCTGCAGGATTGCCAGTACAAACAGCTGCTTGTTCCAAAGCTTTTTGTATAGTTTGCCTCTAGAATTACAGCAGAATTTGTTCATCAAATACACTAAAATGACTAAATAACATTAATATGTTGTTTCATTTTACCAGGGTTGTGGATAATGCTTGGCATGAATTGTGAATTCAGTTAAAGGCAAGTTGTAGTTGCCATACTTGAAGTTCAACATTTCCCTCATGCATGTTTCATAAGGAACATCTGTTCACTTGCATGTTGCCTCCATTCCTCTAGGTGAATATGAGTTATTCCTGCTGCTCTTTGTCACTTCCATTTTCCCACATTGTCTAAATCAGTTCACACTTCATCTTAAAATCACTTCACTAATCCAATGAGCTATGTGTTCTCTAAGCCGATCAGCATGTAGCCCCCATTTTCGAAAATTACTTCATTTCTCTTCCTCCAGTGTTAATCGTACATCCTTCCTTCTCTCCATTTCTGCTTCATCTTGGTTGTCCAGAACATCTCAGCCAGTCCCCATCAGCTATCTGCTAACTTTGCTCCATCACCACCAGTGTCTACAGCAGGGCTATTCAATTAAAAATTGACTCGGGCCGGATTTTCAGACTAAGAACATGAGCTGGGCCGGACGTTTTTAGTAGACAGTGAGCAAAGTTAACCATTTAAAATAAACACAAACAGATAAGATAACAAACACACTGGATGTTTATTAACGTATTGCCACATCCAAAAGGACATAAACACAATAGAAGAGCAGTACTTAAACTAAACCTGTGCTGAAATACTGCTTCTTTAAATTTTACATTTCAAACACACAACTTCAACACATTTTGATAGGTAAATATAAGCACAGGTTAAGGTGCATATGAACATAAAAACTAAGTGCCGTTTAGAAACACCATCTTTTGTTTTGGTCACATCTCAAAGTGCATTAAAAAGTAACTTGCTTAACAGTAACTTTTCAGAACTTGAGACATTTTTCTTCTTTTGAAATAACAAAAAACAGAGTTTGTCCCTGTCCATATTTGGTCTTATCTGAGACAATCACATCTTCAGTGCATATAATCAAAAAAATAAACAGTAGGCACAGTGATAGTTACTATCCCTTTGAAATGAAATACAGCTGACATCAAAGTGCATAATAAAGTGCAACTAAGTGAAATAACTGTCAAAACAAAATGTCTTTCTTAAATATTAAATTTATAATAAATGAACAGAAAATAGTCACACAAAACTACCTTTAGTGTCTGCTACAGCACGCTGCTTTGTTGCACTTACCATGTCTCGAAGACATCTGTGGCGAGAATGTTTGACGTGTCAGACCTGTTTGATAGCAGATGTCACACTCGTCTTAACTTTATCGTCCGTTAAAACTTCATCCACGGCAGCCAACATGCAGTCCTTCACAGTTTCTGAGTCTGTGAACAGCCTCTTTTTCGTGGCCCTTTCCTGAGCTGTGCAGGTCCGCTTCATTGTAGTACAGCTCCGGTTGTAAGATGCAGTCAAACTCTGAATTATAGCCGCTCTCTCATGACATCCCTCGGGAAAGTTTGTCCGAAACGCGGCATGTTTTTCCAACGTGGTGTCTTCGGACACTATAATCTTTCAGCGCTGCAAAGCACTCGTTGCAGAGTAAACGCATTGGTTTGGCGTTCAGACTTGGTGGTAAATAAATAAATACTTGTCAGTCCACGCAGGATTAAACCGACGGTTTTCCTCGCCGATTTGTCGTTTCAGGATAGAAAAAGACATGCTGCCATTTTCGCCTGTATATAACTGCTAATGTTAACTTTTCAAACGCGACTCCTCAACACAATGCATTGTGGGTTAGTTGCTAGGTTACGGTAAGTGTTGCATTCAATGTTTGCAATAATGTTGGAATTTTTGTAAGAACTTGTCAGTGTTACTGAAAGATGTTTTTCTGTTTTTCTCGGACCCAAGTCCCAGTCACTCGGCAGTTGCTTTAGGGCCACTCGAGGGTTGCTTTCGGGCCGCATGTGGCCCGCGGGCCGCTAATTGAATAGGGCTGGTCTACAGCAATAAAGGCAATAAACTCAAAGAAGAAACTCCTACATTTGAAATTGTTGTCATTTTCATCATTTAAATTTATCATTAAGTTTCCACCTGTAACTCTGAAGGGATACTGGCTTATTGAAACCTCAGACATTATTGCACCCCACCAAATTCAGCCCAGCTTCAGACTGTCTGATGCAAGAACAAGTTTCTTAGAAACCTCATGTGTCCTCACAGGATTTGTAGGTAACTCTGCAGCTGCTGGTGTTAAAGTGCTGCATCTACAATAAGAGATATTTGACCTGCATGAAGGTGTGCCGAGAAAAAGCCTTTGCTGTCCAAAAAGAACATTAGAGAAAAAGTACAGTTTGCCAGGGACCATGCAGGCAAAGTGCAGGCATTTTGGAATAATGTGCTCTTGTGGTTGTTTGACTGCAGTAATGGTAGACGTCCTTGGAGCAGATCAAAGGCAGGTTTTCAGGAGAAGAACCTCATACCAACTGTGATGATGATGGTGGAAATGTGCTGCCTGAGGGTCTGGACAGCTTGCAGTCATTGATGCAACTATGAATTCTGCATCGTATCAAAGAGTGATTCAAGATAAGCACCCCTCTCAAGCTGGACACCCTCCTTCTGTTTGTGATATTCATCATACAAAGAGGATCGGAGACATGAGGTAACCTTGATGGAGTAACACTGCTAGACTCCAAACAGCCAATTTAGATGTAGGGTTGCTTTTCTTTAGCCACATAATTTTAGCATATACCATGTTAAACCATTGCCTCTTCATTTCTGTCACAACCTGACATTAAAACTGCATAAATATGTTAAAAATGTCCTTATGTTTACCGATGCTGTTAAATTTATATGATTGCTTGCGGTTTCTCATGACAGAACATGGAATTGTTCTTTTAGATCACTGTTGACATGTTTCAGAGTAAAATTTGCTTCAAAATGGAGTGGAACATCCTGGAAAACACATCAGTTTCTCCCCTTTTCTCTATCTTCACCTTAAATTCTTCCCATTCACTCTTTCTCCATAATCCTCTGCTTCCATTGCCCCTTCTTATCTTTCAATCCCTTCTCCCTCTTTTCGCTCCATGACTCCGAGTGAAAATCTTCCTCTTCTTCAACCATTCAACCATTTCGGCTCACTTCCATCTCCTTTCCACTCTATCTTTTGCTCCATGCCTTTCGGTATCCCTCTCCCTCTCGCTGTTTCCCTCTATCATGTTGCACTTGCTTGGAAAAGATGATTTTATAGGCATACAGAGGCGCCTCAAAGTGATTTTCCACATTTGCCCTCTCCCCCTCCTTTCCTCTCCCCAAGAGGCATTTGATCAAACAATACCAGTCTCAGCCAATAAGACGGCATCCTGAGTCAGTAGTGTATATGTGTGCGTGTGAATCTGCAAAGCTGGTATTCTGCTGAGCAGTATTGGCATATGCAGGGTCTTCCTTGGTGTGTGTGCAGCCAGACTTTCTCAGCGTGAGAGAGAAAGCAGGTGAGGCGAGGGCGAGAGAGAGAGGAAAGAACAGCAGCAAAAAAAGAGGAAAGGTATTGAACCACATCGAGGGAGAACTCGTCAAATCTTCCATTTGAATTAACAGAGAAAGCAGCGTGTGATTGGCTGCATCACCCAGCCTGAGCCCAGCGAAATGGGAATGATCCATAGGCTTTGTTCTGTGCAGCTGTACACAAGCTCACAAGGATACAAGCCCTAATACCTGTCGCTTCGTCAGCTGCAGTTACGCACCGCTGCCACAGGAGAGCAATGGTGTCAAATGCATGAGGCATCCAAGCCTATAGTGTGCACAAGTTAAAAAACAGTAAATGGGAGACAAACTCAGTCTAAATATAGAGCATGTACGCTCATTCAGTAAATGGCCACTAATTAGTTTTTTGAAAAGTAATTAGGCTCAAATGCCAGACAAAAAATGAGTACATGCTCCCTGATCCTTCAAATACTGCCCAAGTACCCTGAAGCAAAGCAGTCTGAACTGTTTTTTTTCTTCTATTTTTACATTATTACTGCAAATATAAGTTACTGTACTTTCAGCTGTCACACACAACAGGCTTGTTCTACAGCAGACATTTTGACTTGCGGAACAGGTGCAGGTGTAAGTAGGGACATTAGCAGTGGCTCCATTCCATTAAAGTGTCCCAATAAACCACGATGAGGATCTGACATGCATGATGAAAGAACCTTGGAACTGGCACACCTGAATGTATTGCAGACATCACACCTGTGCTTTTCCTGCTATGACAGGTGAGGAAACACAATTAGTCTTCTTTCTAGTTATTTGTAAATTGTCCCAATTTTTTCTACTAGAAAAGCACTCAGAGAGCGCAGTACTCGCCAAGGCTGTTAATTCCCCCATATGGCATTGTCAGAAATGCAGCATTTTTTTTGAGAAATACAGCATTTGTTTGTTAGTTATTGATGATCAGAAATCATGGCAACATAGAATGTGGCTATTTGATATAGATATATCCACAAACAAAACGACCTTGCTCTGAGCACGTTCTGTGTACGTTATGTACGGATACCGAATCGTGTGACCTAAATATGTAGCAGGCGGCAAGAATTGATGTGACTCAGAAACACCCCCACAATTTAATCAATCGTTCCTTGTATCATTTACGATGGATAAGTCCTGGTAAGTCCACAACGGTGGATTTGTAGTAGGATCACAATCATGTGATTGCCAGCAGGCAGCTGATGTAGTGTTCACTTGTAGTCATAGTTACAGTGACGCTGTGCCGCTATCTCGCAATGATACAAAAATCTTCAACAAATCCGTGGATCCAGACTATAAGCCACATCACTGCCAAAATCTATTCAACTGGTTCTTGTGTCATTTTCCCTGCAAATTTCATCTGAATCTGTTAGTCTGTTTTTGAGTAATGTTGCTAACAGACAAACAGACAGACAAACCAGTGTCGATCATCACATAACTGCTGCGTTCCTTGGAGGAGTAGTGATGGTCATTACAAAAACATCTCATTCTGCTCAACCTGACACTAGTTCTTCTTTTACTGACTGTTTTTGTCAAACATTGCTGGAACTATGGTGAAACTGCGTGACTCCACCAAACTCCATGTGCAAATTTAGAAAAATAGAGGTGTGTGTATTACAAAACTAGCAAGAGACTTACTGGTACAAGTTCTAATCTACTCACTACCTGCCATGGGTTGTCTTTAAGTTCAAGGCTAAGGTTCAGATGCGATAAGCTTAGCATAGCATAAAGACTGCGACCAGGGGGAAACTGTTAGTTAGCTACAGCACCTCTAAAGCTCACTAAACAACACAGACAGTGGGTCATATCTATGCATTCTGTACATACGCAGTGCTACCAAGCAATGCGTACTATTGCCCTTTGCAGTGTAGTCGCAAGATGGATACAAATTTGTTTGGAGGCAACTGCATGGAATCTCATGGATATGACCTCACACAGATCCCAGTGAACCCTCACATATGTGGGGGCACAAAAAGCATTCACTGGCCTCAGCTTGGGAGGTCTTTAGCTGGCATGGTTGGGCTCACTTATCTCTTCAGAGGGGAGATTCACCACAAATCAATACCGTCGATACAGATTTGTTTTGAGTGATCACCTTTATGGTCTCTTCCAGAATGACAATGCTCCTATTCACAGGACACAAGGGGTCACTGAGTGGTTTGATGAATTGTGACCGATGTGCTATGGCCTTCACAGTCACCAGTCCATCCCTTCAGCTGAAGCTATTTTGACATCACATAGTGGTGGCTAAGTCACTTTATCTTGGTTTCCCTTTCACTTGTAACATCTGTATTTGTGGAAAAACAATGATCAGAAATAACACACAAAAAGGTAAATAAATAACAAATCTCCTTCAAATAAATCTAAGAAAAACAGATTTTTGGTCAGCCTCATGATGTGGGGGAAGCAATTTTGCAAATATCTTAAAAATGCACAGTTTAATTGCTCATTAACTGTTTTTGTCTTGCAGCCCCACAATACGCATTGTCTTCTAATTATCTTAAATGACTGTGCATTGTATTAAGTGTTTTCTGCTTTCTGTGCTGTCCATGCTGTGCCAACACACGGCAACAGCTTATTTCTAATTCTTTCTCCTGGCAGTGGAATTGCTGATGGGTGTGTTTTTTCTCGGCCTGCCCTACAGTCTGTATCTTTGGCACTTTGTCCAAATTGGAAATCAATGAGGAAACCCAGGCGGCAGGTTCCATTTCCACCACTGTTTGAGGTGACGGAGGTGAGGGAATGCTAGCCGCGATGCACACACAAAGATATGATGGCGATGAACACACACACATATACACACTCATACACTGACACACAATCTCTCAATTTTTTTATCAATATGCATTCTGGCTGTGAGAGCTCAGCTGTGACTGGTCATGACATTTTGACTGCACATCAGATACATTTATGGGCTGCATGCATTTTCTTTTTACAGTAAGAGCTGACCTCGTCTAATCTTAATGCCCCATTCAAATCACACAGCCTCTCTATAAGACTGTCTGGGAAAATGGGGATTTATGATCATGTCCGCTGGGAACTGTTCCAGCGACAGTCACCTCACCAGCAGGGGAATCTTGTGGAATTAGTTGGGACTTTTGCCCACTAAGCCAATGATTTTCTTGAAGGAACTAAAGCAAATGTTCAGATGATTGATGAGGTTATTTGTTGGGATATTTTGGATGGTGGGGCATTGTTTTCTATGAAATTGATTTGTTAATTTTTTCAGGTAGTTTGGCATTTAGTTGATGTAGGGAGCAGTTTGAGGTTCAGCATGTTGGGGAACTCTTGACTGGCACATTTAGTTTAAGACTCTCTGCTACTAATACACTTAATACTTACCCTCAAAGCTTTATCTATGTAGGATCTTATTGGTCACATTTACATGTTTACATGTCATGTTTTTGACTTACATTCATACCTGTTGGCTCACTGGGAGAGTTGGGATATAAGTGCTTTGCTTGAATTGGAGTTTTAGCTGTGTCTTTGGACTTGAACTTCAACATTTCTCTTACACCTTCAGCATGGGACGCTGTTTGTCTCATCTCATCTTGGTTCATAGCTCTCAGTATAGCTGTATGCCATCATCAGTGAGGGTTTTCTGTGACAGGATGTTTCCTGGTTAATTTCTGTAGTAAAGATGGGAAAAGGTGCAACCTCATAATGTTGCTGGAGCATGAGCATCTAAGGCCAAACCAAACAGGGACATCTGCCACAAAGTTTGGCGACACTGTTACATCCTGTCTGCGATGCACTTTCCTGTGCAGATGATTGTGGGTTAGAACAGTCAAAAAAGCATTCTGGTTTACATACTAAAAAATCCAACTGTATGTAGTAGGACATTTTGGTACACTGCATTTCTTTATATTGGGACATTCTAAATCTTTTTTCTGGCATACCTTATAGCAGGGTAGTAGCTGACCTGGCCTCTCCACTAATCACTTCCTGAGAATTTATAACCCCAGCTCAAAAGTCCATTGCTGTCCAGTGTTGTGTTTCCTCCAGCCTTTTATCTTCAATGTATTTTGGGCCTCGTCTGTATTTCAGATTCTGCCTCTGCTTGCTCTCTACGCTTTCTTTGCCTGCCTACCTGGTTTTGTAACCTTGAACCATCCTTTTAGCAAGCCTGGCTCATTTTTACTTTTAATGTCCTGTTTCTGAGTCATTCTTTTGGGTCCCCAGAACTAACCTCAGCACAGGCAATACAAGGATCTCATACAGATATATAACAGAATACTTCCTCACACATTATGTACAGGCTTAAGTGTGGGCTGTAGTAGCTGATGTAAATATTCAAGTCAAGGTCCACTTGCATGCTTGGTAGCACCTTATCCCATTCAGGAGATTCGGTTGAAGTTGGGAGTTAAGTTCTGTCAGTGGCTGTTCCAAGATGAAAAAAGAACTTTCAAGCTTAACCAGATGACAAGCTGAATATAATACCTAGATTCTCCTTAGGACTACTGTCTCTAACAGTCTTTGGATAATGCTACAAAAGCCTTACCTTACAACAACACACACATTTAGATTGTAAAGAGTCAGTTTGAGGTGTTGCCACTGAGTAAAGGGTTCAGGAATTATAAACTGAATCGGTACAAAAATTCATTGATTCCATCTACTATCAAGATACTAAACAGCAACCAGTAGGAGGACTCTGCAGCTCCTGTTAGACATTGAGCTGTCACAGCAATCTCACAGTAACCCAACATGTCAGTTTTATGTTGGACCTGATAATATTTCTGTATCACTTTTCAACACATCTATCTATCTATCTATCTATCTATCTATCTATCTATCTATCTATCTATCTATCTATCTATCTATCTATCTATCTATCTATCTATCTATCTATCTATCTATCTATCTATCTATCTCCAATGCATGTAAAGTTATCTGATAAAACAGAAATGCTTCTGTCTGAAATGATTCACTGCAAATTCCTCCAAACCTTACTACAAAGGTTCAGGCCAACAGCAACAACACACTGACAACTAAACCTAACACAAACAGGCTCTATGCGGTGCACTCTGCTAATTAACTGATTTATGAGAACCAATTAAGAGCAAAATAGTTGTACTAACCTTGGTTTGAAGCAAACAAAGCATCTGTAACTGCAGAGTAAATAACCTACAGTAAGATAAAACTGCTCCATTTTGTTTGTTCACACTCACAAAGAAAGTAAGAAAGACATTATAGAGGGAAAATGTTACAGGCTCATGTCTGCTCAGTAAGAAAATAAAGAATATAGACGACATCTTTGGTTGTTGATGGAAGCTTTGCATGAATCACAGCTTGTCACAATAAGAATAAGAATGAGAAGAACATAAATACTGTTAATAATAAAATAATAAATAATGTTATACACTATATTGCCAAAAGTATTCGCTCACCTGCCTTGACTCGCATATGAACGTAAGTGACATCCTATTCCTAATCCATAGGGTTCAATATGACGTCAGTCCACCCTTTGCAGCTATAACAGCTTCAACTCTTCTGGGAAGGCAGTCCACAAGGTTTAGGAGTGTGTTTATGGGAATTTTTGACCATTCTTCCAGAAGCACATTTGTGAGATCACACACTGATGTTGGACCAGAAGGCCTGGCTCTCAGTCTCCGCTCTAATTTATCCCAAAGGTGTTCTGTCGGGTTGAGGTCAGGACTCTGTGCAGGCCAGTCAAGTTCATCCACACCAGACTCTGTCATCCATGTCTTTATGGACCTTGCTTTGTGCACTGGTGCACAGTCATGTTGGAAGAGGAAGGGGCCAGCTCCAAACTGTTCCCACAAAGTTGGGAGCATGGAATTGTCCAAAATGTCTTGGTATGCTGAAGCATTCAGAGTTCGTTTCACTGGAACTAAGGGGCCAAGTCCAACTCCTGAAAAACAAGCCCACACCATAATCCCCCCTCCACCAAACTTTACACTTGGTACAATGCAGTCCAACAAGTATGGTTCTCCTGGCAACCGCCAAATCCAGACTCGTCCATCAGATTGCCAGATGGAGAAGCACGATTGGTCACTCCAGAAAAGACGTCTCCACTGCTCTAGAGTCCAGTGGTGGCTGCTTTACACCACTGCATCCCACGCTTTGCATTGCACTTGGTGATGTATGGCTTGGATGCAGCTGCTCGGCCATGGAAACCCATTCCATGAAGCTCTCTGCTGAAGCACTGTTCTTGAGCTAATCTGAAGGCCACATGAAGTTTGAAGGTCTGTAGCGATTGACTCTGCAGAAAGTTGGCCACCTCTTGGCACTATGTGCCTCAGCATGTGCTGACCCCGCTCCGTCAGTTTACGTGGCCTACCACTTGGTGGCTGAGTTGCTGTCGTTCCCACACACTTCCACTTTCTTATAATACAGGTGACAGTTGACTGTGGAATATTTAGGAGCCAGGAAATGTCACGACTGGATTTGTTGCACAGGTGGCATCCTATCACAGTTCCACGCTGGAATTCACTGAGCTCCTGAGAGCAACCCATTCTTTCACAAATGTTTGTAAAAGCAGTCTGCAAGCCTAGGTGCTTGATTTTATACACCTGTAACCACCTGTTGGAACACCTGATTCTGATTATTTGGATGGGTGAGCGAATACTTTTGGCATTATAGTGTATGTGTGGTTGTGAGAAGCACTTCAGCTAAAGAGGGTAAACAAAGAGCAGCTCAACCCTCTTTGGTCATTATTCATGTATACATGCATGCGTCCCCAGTTGCTTTCAATCTGTCTGTGGCTCATATCTTTATCTATGTCATATTGGAAACTGTGGCATTTTGACAGTGTGAATTAAATCTAGTCCCACCCCCAGTGAAATCCTGTTAAATCATTATCTTACATTTCCCTTCGTCTCTAAGCTGTCTTATCCCTGCTCTCTGAGGACAGAAAGACCTCCGCTCTAGTCTCTGTGTGGCTGCATTCAAATGTTATTGTGCTTATGTGTATGTGTGTGTGTGTGTGTGCATATTTGTTAGCTTACATTTGAGGACTTCTTTAGTGTTGTTTTTGTCTGTGCTTGAATCTTTATGAGTGTGTTGTCCTCACCACCCCCACAAAGCAGATAAGCCTCACTCAGTTAAAATTATGAATTAAACATGTTTCCTTGTTTCTCTCTATGTGTGTGTGTATGCGCGTGTGCATCTTTCAAAATGTGTAATTTAAGTTATTTATCAGTTGACATATGCATTGTCTTGACTTTTTAAAGTACATTCCCTTGTTTTGTGTGGTGTGTATGTTTGTATGTGCTCTGCTGAGCTCAGTCATTGGCTAAGTTAGCTTTTGTACAAGCTGCTGCCACCAGACAGTGTTTGTGTGCAGCATTTAGAGGCTTTAAGAGCATTTCTTTGCTTTCAGGTTGGAAGCTTAAATTAAAAAGTTTTTTGCTCTTGTGTCTCCACCTGTCATGTCATACAAAGTAGGCCTTCTTCTTAGTTTCTACAACCTTTTCACACAAACTGCAGATTAAATGAGAACCCTTACATTTTTCTGAAGGTTATTCTGTTTTCCTATTGTCATGTACCGTACTTCCTTCCTCAGCATGATATTCTCTGTGATCCTTTCTGATTGTCATGACTTGCAGACACACAACTGTACGGCAGTTATGCAGAAAAATGACATCTAATAAGAATTTGGAAAAGAAAGTGCACATTATCACCACAAGTTTGAACAAAAATGTGATATTTTAGTCATACATCTTTGTCTGGCATTAACCCCTTTTCACCCCAGTGGTTTCTATACTGGGACAAAACAGAATTTGTCATTTAAATGTAACCCACTGGCATTTTGAGAAAGTTTCAGAGTGTGGTACACTGAGTAGAGAGCCCCCGTGGTGCTACTGTGACTGAAATGGATGTAGAATTGTTGTGTTTCATTTGGAGTTAGGGTTGGAGCATCAATGTCGACTAAATCATTGTTAAGAAAACTGAAATGACATTTTCTTCAGATCTCACTCTCTATCGTGATGGGTAGGAAATTATAGTATGTCAAATTCTCTCAAATGAGATAGAATCCAAGGTTGTTCAATTCAACCTATCAGTTGTTAAGCTGTTGCTGACTGAATTTTGACATTTTTTGAAGCAGAATTTTCTCAGGGAGATACTTCAGAGTATCTTGGAGGGGAGGAATGAACTGCACAGCCTATCCACAGGGGTTCCTCAAGGGTCAGTGCTCAGTCCCCTCCTCTTCTCAATATAAACAACCTCACTGGGTGCAATAATCCACTCCCATAGTTTCTAATACTATTGCTACGCTGATTATACCCAGCTCTTCCTGTCGTTCCCCCCAGACGGCCAAACTGTCTCTGCCCTGATCTCATCATGTCTTGCAGATATGTCAGCATGGATGAAAAAAACGTCATCTTCAACTCAACCTCTCCAAGACTGAGCCCCTTGTCATCCCAGTCAGTCTCTCTATGCAACAAGAAATCAACATCCAACTTGAATCAACCCAACTCAAACCCACAAAGTCTGCCAGAAACTTGCGTGTCACAATTAACCAACTAACCTTCAAGGCTCATGTGTCCTCTGCTGCATGGTTGTGTTGATTCACCCTGTACAACATCAAGAAGATCAGACCCTTCCTGTCTGAACATGCAGCACAACTACTGGTACAGGCTCTCGTAATACCATGCATCGACTACTGCAACTCCTTATTGGTAGTTCTCCCCACATGCATGGTCAAACCTCTGCAGATGACCCAGAATGCAGCAGTACGTCTGGTTTACAACCAGCCAAAAACAACACGTCACCGTGCTGTTCAGATCGTGTCACTGGCTTCCAGTTGCTGCCTGCATCTCATTCAGGTCTACACTCCATCCCGCTCACTACGCTCGGTCAACAAAACGCACCTAATACACCACCACAACAGGGTTGGTCGATTATCACACTTTAACTTGTTTTATGGCTCTTATCCAGATTGTTTTCTAAGGACTTCATCCTTGCTTGTGTTGTATCTACTCTCAGATGTACATCGCTTTGGATAAGAGCGTCTGCAAAATTAAATTGTAAAACTGTAGAATTTAAAGCATAAATGCAATAGGAAGCAGACACAGGTGAAGTACTACAGGCCTAGTTGTAGTTGCAGAAAAGTAGGCAAGCTCATTACTCTTGAAACGATTCTGTAAGGTTCATTAGAGTTTTAACATACTGTCTTGTATTTTGAACTTGGACAAGGTTTACGACTGTTATCCTCATACGGGTCTTACGCTGGAAATACGCAGTACTGAGGCCTTTGCTTAAAGCCATGCAGTTATTGACTGGTAGTCAGAGACCTTTAAGTGGGTCTTTTAGTGGGTCTTGCCAAGACAGTCCCTTGTTGTTTCTCATAGACATGCTGTCTATTAGAATCACAAAGAATAATCTGAAATGGAGGATGCTTCGATAACCTCAGAATTTTTTCTTTTCCTTTTGTTAATTTAGTTCTACTGGCTTTATTGCCCCGAGACCCCCACCTCTCAATAAAAGTCGAGTTTTCCCAACTTGGTATCCCAAGTGAAGTAGGAATCTCTTTTTGAGTGAAAGTAACAGGTGGGCTGGTGCAGCACTGGCAGTAATGCAGGTGCTGTCATGGTGAAAAGGGAGCTGAGCATGGCTGTGAAGCTCTGAACCCACGTTCTAAACCTCATTTATTCTCATGGGCATTTGTTGACTATATGGCAGACTGGATACAAGTGAATTTTTATAACCCTTGGGGAAAGGCTGAGAAGTGCACATATCTGGAAGGACCTTGAAACAAAAAAAAAAAAAAACTTTGCTTCTTCACAATGAAAGAAACCAGACAGCCACTACAAACTCCCCTTTGTGGGAGTATTCCAGGCATGTCCAACTAAGAAGAGGTCCATGGCAGGCCCAGAAAATGCTGTGGGGAATACATTACCCCATTCGGCCTGGGAATACTTTGGAATCCCTCAGGATAAACTGGAGCAAGTAGCAAGGAAGACAGTGTCTGTGCAACCTGCTACAGGGGACTGTATTGGATTGAGTGTGGTGG
Source organism: Amphiprion ocellaris (assembly GCF_022539595.1). Lineage (NCBI taxonomy): Eukaryota > Metazoa > Chordata > Actinopteri > Pomacentridae > Amphiprion > Amphiprion ocellaris. The sequence continues at coordinate 28,544,141 of NC_072778.1, read as the reverse complement.
AATTTGCAGGAGATGACAGTAAAAACTGCTTTTTTGACCCTTCAAGTAATGTGACTGTAATCTCTAGCATCTCTGCCCCTGGCAAATAAGACGCAATGTGGTATACAGATTTTACATTTTGGAAAGAGGGAACTGGTATTTATCCTGTATTAGACGATTCCCTTTTTGGAGAATAAGAATTTCTATCAGGAGAGAAAAGGCTAGCTCTGTGCATCGATACCTGTAATGAGTGTTACCTGCATAATCACTAAAAGGATGGATAACACCAGATGGACAATAAGCAGCCGAAAGCAGTCACAGGTGACAGGAGCAGTAAAGATGATTAGACATACAATATCACACCAATCAGTGTTTTCTGTTAAAAAAAACAAATTAATATGAGATAATAGAGGGAACTGGGAATAATACAAAGGGTAACACTCGTGTTTAAGTCAACTTGCAGTACACACTGACAAGACTGTAAAATCTGTTATCATGCAGAAACATTCTGGATTCCAGCTAATCATCTTGAATATGCATGCTGGTTGTTGAGCCCCGCAGGACAGAAAGGCAAGTGTTTAAATTAAACACAATGTGTTTGTGTCTTCGGGCATTTATATGTAGTGTGATGCCTGCAGACATGATGCTGCAGAGGAACGCCTGAATGGGAGCTGCTGTCTTTAGCACCATGCGGTCCAGCTCTACCCTGCAGGCAGCCTGGGAGACCTGGTCCTCACCGAGCAGGTTGCACACAATCCCAAATGAGACGCTTGTTGTGCTGTGAAGCAACCCTGCAGTTCCTTATAAGATACAACACAACACACAAGATTGCAATACAGTGTACAGCAAGACAGTGTTTGTGTTAATTAAACTAATGAATAAATGAAGCTAGTAAAGATTAAACAGTATTACACCTGCCCTGCAGAAATGTTCTGGAACAAAACACCCTGTACTAGCTCCAGGGCTGCCGCATTTTTATTTACTGTTCTCACATCTTGGAGTTCCTTCAAAGATGTTTAATTATCACAGTTTCTTCATAAAAACAATCTGTGGATTTGTTTCTAAGAGCAGTTACCCACCATCTCCCTCCTTTTCCATCTCTGTGTGTGTGTATGTAGAGAGGAATCGGAACTGTCTGCTGCTGTTGTCCCAGGGGTGGACACAACAGATGGGTGAATACACACAGTCACACACATGCACACAATAAATGACTGGCCCTGTGGCATTGTTGAGTGCCTAAATACCAGCGTTGCCTCGCCTCCTGGTGCCACTCTGCAAGGTCAGTGGAAAACACCATATTACTCTGCCTCTCTCTAAAGGCACGCTGGTAATATCCCAAGAGCCACTGGTCTGATGCGGTTGCTGCATACAGAGCACTACACGCTGCTCTCTCTCTGTCTTATATGCATATGTGGGCAAACTGCACATTTATCGTCTCTTTTTTGTGAAACACACATATACTATGATACCAGAGGGTGAGCCTCAGCACAGTCAGGTGGCAAACTAAACCATTCCTCCACGTGGTTACCATGGGGACTCAACGCCGCACACACAAACACACTCAGCAGATACTCTGCCACTGGCTTAGTAAGTTCTGTGCGAGCAGCAGCAGCAGCAGCAGCAGCAGCAGCTCTCCATTAATTTTAAATATGAGCATATTTGTCTCAGCAATAACAGCAGGTTACAGTGCCCACTTACATACTGGACACTATTGTTTCTGCTGCTGAGAGTTTGAGGATATTTTCTGATTTTTTTCATTTTAACCCTCTACTAGATGTTGAAACCTTTGAATTCAGAGTTGTAATTCTAAACACTTCAGTTCTGGTTGACTTGTACAACCAATAGTCGCTGAGCTATATTTAAAAAAAACTAAAACAACAAAAAAAAACAAAAACCAAAAAACAGGGAAGCAATTGGTGTATCTTTTTACAGTGCACAGAGTGGGTTATCCACTACATGCAGGGTGGCAGGTTCGGTACCAGGTACCTCTTGTCCATGTGCTGAAGTGTACATGCTGCAGCAGCTTGGACCGGTGACCTGACCATGGTGCACTCTGCCTCTTATCTGTCATCTGGAGTAGGGCCTGGGTCCACCTGCAACCCTTCACAGGTTAAAGCGGGTATAGCTGGTTGACTGATAGATGATTGCAACACCTTGATAAAGCAGTGTGCTTACTCACATAGTGTAAAGAGAGTTAACAGTGAATAGTGAGGCTGAGATCAATGAGATACAACTGTACAGGATTAAAAGCATGCACTGCTTTCCTGTGAGTCTTTCATGATAAGGAAGACAATTTGAATTTGATTGGAAGGCTCTCCCAAAAATTCTGCTACAACTTTACCTGCCTGCTTTGCTGCAGGTTTGACTTAATGACTTTCCATTGTTTTTAAAATCCATTAAATTGTAAAGAGACAAACTACTGCACTAATGAATGTGATCCATCATTTTCCTTCACAAAAAATCAACAAAATATCTATTGCAGCTAATTATCAAGTGTAGTGGGATCAGTATTTGTATTTCCCCATGGTGTACATTGTTACATTGGTGGCATTAGAGAAGTTAAACAAGGATCCAGGGCAAAATGGAGGAGAAACATCTGCTGGAGACACAATCATCTGTTCCCAGCTGTGGTACAGTGGATCCGGAGTTTGTTTCACTGTGCTGGTATAAAGTGATGTCAGTCGAAGGTACTATACAGGTGTTGTATACCATGATGGATAATATCAGTCAACGCAGGCTTGTCTCTGCAAGCTGCTTTTTAATTGGTTTTGAGAACAATGGAAGTCCAAGACTTCCAGCAGGCAGTGAGTCACACCTGAACGGACTGAAGCCCAGATTGGTGGTAATTATCAGTCAGTTCAGGCTTTGTGAGGGAATTAATACGGAAAAGAACAAAAAGAACATACAGTAGTCGCTCTTCAGTATAAAAGCTTCATTGATCGATATTTTAGATTTTTATACTGCGCAAAAAATAACCTTGTGTAATGTAAATTACACAAGGTTTTACACACAACATTTAATCTCCTTTAGCTCACTTGTTTGGGTTTTATGGCCCACAACTTTACTGTTTTAGTTTATTGTCAGAGCTCTCATGAAGATAGTTTCAAGGTAAAGGAAACAGCAGCAAACAGCATCATCATTCTGATAAAACTGCTGTTTGCTGCTCGCCCATTCCTAAATCACAAGTTTGAATACCTAACTTTCAAACTTGAAAGTTGCGTCTTTCAAGTTAACTCTGCACTGCATTGCCTGGCAACAAGTTAGACACACCCAGGAAGTTCTCCACCCTGCAAAGTCTCCTTTTCCCTCAAAACCACTGCACTGAGAACAAAGAGCCACTGTAAGTTAAAGAAAGAAATTTTTAACCTTGTTTGTTATTTGATTTGATTGACATTTCATAATGCATGTTTCATGGTTCTTTTGAACGTCTGTTACTTGTATAGATTACAATCGACTGCTATGTCTAATACCCTGAAGACAATGGGGAAAAGATTAGTTAAAGTAAGCTGAGATAATGTCAGCCTAATTCATTTTATTAATTCAACAGTTTGTTAGTGCTGGTATTTTGGATTGACCTGTACATATCTTTGCCTTTGTGCATTTTTATAAGTCTGTTCATGTATTGAAAGCAACATCCATCCATCCATCCATCCATCCATGTTTTGTGCACCAACACTGCTACCTTCATTGTAGCTTTTCACCCATCTCCAGTAAAAACACAACAGAGCATTTAGCTGCTAAAGAGTCAGATAGTTGACTCAGCAGGTGATGGAGAACAAAGCAGAGTTAAAAGGGAGTGATTATTGGATTTACATTTGCTATGTAGCCAGAAATGTGACTTCACATGCATGCTACTTTTGCAATCTGTGCTGGATGTGCAAACACAGCTGCCATGTTAACTTTGTTAGGTAATGTGTTAATGGCATGTTTGCCATGTAGTCACTAACAGAATCCTCTAATGAAGGTTAGATTCTTATCTGGATTTAATATAGAATTCAGTCGAATCACCTCATCACCTCAACTTGATTTTCAAATATACGATGAACCCCTTAAAGACAAAACTACTGTTACTCTGAAGAAATTGCCCTTGTGAGATCTAAATCCAACAAAAAGTCACTTCAGTCGCTGGCACACCATAAAAATTGTAGTAAACAACAAAGGGGAAGTAAAGACAGAATAAAGCATTTTATTGAAGCTGCTGTGGAACAATTTGTTGCACTCCTCTGAATCTCCTCCACATTCTCCTTTGGTTTATTTTCCCCTCAGTGACCCATTTAAACACAAGTACCACAAATGATTGAAGAAATCTCAGTATATGAAAGACTTTCCTAATATCATTCATAAAACAGGCTTGTCAAACTAACAATGAAATTCCCACCAGTGTTCATGAAGAGAAGTGTATTTGGAAATAATGCTGTATTATTTACTAGTGCCTGTTTTCAATTGTGACTATGCTTCTTTCATATTGTGCTCATGAGGGGTTTTTGCTTTACAAGTTGAGAAGGAAACAGAAGAAGCAAGGCCTCATCATTTTATTTAAGACATGCAGTTATCACTAAATCTCTGATACTGATGAAGTGGATTGATGCAGTACAAGACAGCATTCCAACCAATAGTAAACAGCAGGTTTTCAACTTTTTATATTTATCTTACTGAATAGTTTTGGTTAAGCGTGTAGAAAATGAGTCACAGCTAAAGAGAGCAAGACATAAATAGTTTTTCTTTGTATTAGATTAGATTACAGCTTGATGAATTCAGAGAATCTCTTGCATTAGGAGAATATGGACAATCGATACTACAAAAGGTTATAAAAATTAGGATTCAGAAAGTGTGTGCATGAAGTTACAGCTTAAAATAAATGCCTTATTCAGAGGATATTGCATTTTGTGTCTTAACAGTAAATTAAGGAGATATTTTAACTCGCCAAAATCAAACTATTCTGATCAGATTTACTAATAACATTAATGACGCACAATTCCAAAAACAACACAATAAATGGCTTCATATATTGTGTGTTATTATATACCAATCCGCCACACCATCATGACAACTGACAGGTGAAGTGACTAACATCGATCATCTTGTTCTAATGCAACATTCTGCTGGGAAACCTTGAGTCCTGACATTCATGTGGATGTTTGACATGTACCACCCACCTAAATATTGCAGGTCAAGCAACCCGCCACCCCTCCTGGGTTCCACATTCCCCAGATCCAAACCTTACTGAGCATCTGTGGGATGTACAGGATAAGCCTGATCTAGGTAGGTCCCACCCTGCAACCCACAGGATCCACAGAATTCACTGCCACCATCCCGGTGCCACCGGACGAAAGTCCTGTGTCCACACCCCACTGGATCAGAGGAGTTTTAGCAGCATAAAGGGGACCAACACAATATTAGGCAGGTGGTCATAATGTTATGCCTGATCAATGTATATACATATACAAAAATTGCAACATGTATCAACCAGGGATTTCTTGCCTTATTCTTCCTAAGTGCTTCAGTACAAGTCCACTGGACTGCTTTTTTGGTTCTTGGAGTCATTTTACCTTCATTCAAGAGGCTTTCTCAGTTCTGACTGATGGAGAGTCCCAAGTATCTATTCTAACCCCTAAATCACATGTCCCAAAGTCTGTTAAACCAAGACTTGCATGGCTCAAGGTGTTAATGGTGGTAAATGCCTTGAGAGACCTCCAGACTGCAGTATAAGTACCTGCTAAGTGGTATCCCAGAAACCCTCCTTTGTTCTGGTTCCAGTTTAACTATCAACACAGATCAGGAGGTGTCCAACTCTTACTTACTTGTGTACTTATCATGTACTTAAATTGTGGCCTTGGCATCCCTCCCCAAGCAGTTTATACCTTGAATCACATGTCTTGGATATTCAGTGGACCCTGTGGTTTAGAGGTGAGAATAAAGCCTGGGACACAGATGGGTGAGAGGTGAAATCAACTCAGTTGCCTTTTACTGAGGTACTTGGGATTAACATGACCTAGATAAGGAGGTACACAGACATATTGCCTTTTAATGCATCTGAGACCATCAGCTGTGTTATGCCAAGGTAGTTTTTGTATACAGCAAATAGCCCTATTCAACTACTGAAGAAATGTCATGGCAAGAGCCCCAAACGCTGTTAGCAAAATTTCTCTAACACCAAACCAAAGCAACCAAATCCCCTCAATGGTTGTCACCCCTCCCAATTTACAGTACTATTACTGTTTTACCTCATAGGTTATTAGTTATGTTCAGAAAGCTGGCATTGTTTCCTTTTTATATTACCTTTTCGCCCTTGAAAGAATGTAGGGCAGCTCAAACAGACATGCCATGATGTCAGGCAGTTGCTCACTTTCAAACATAACTGGTACAAAGAAGTAACTGCACAGTGAAAGCTCCTGGTGTGTGTGTGTGTGTGTGTTTAACTATATACATGTGTGAGTCTCTAATCTGTGTTACTGTTTGTCTCAAAATCTGTCAACCGACTAAAGAGATATTGATGAGGCACAAAGTGGTTTGACAGCCGTGTATGTCCTTGGTTTATAAACTTCCACATTCTCTGGTGAGAGCAGACGAGGCTGTGTGTGTGAGCTGTTACATCACACACCCACACACTGGAGTTTCTGACATGGAGACTGTCAGTGACACTATATGGCTATGAATTTTACATGTGTTTTGAGGGTATGGAAGGCTTGTTTACACCTGTAATCTGGGTAAACAGTGGAGTTCAGTCCTTATGTTGAGTCGTGATGGGTTTTAAAAACTGTCAGGAAACTTATTTCCCATCCCCACCTGAGATGTCGGTGGTGAAATGTTTGAGAAGCCACAGATTCAGGGAGTAAATGATGCCTTCTGATGGCAAAGCGCATGCTTAAATCTCATTTCTATTCCCTCGCAGAGACAGAAAAGTTTCTGTCAAAATCAAACAGAAAGAGAGATGACGCACAAAAGGTTATATTCAGCTTCAGTTTCTCAATGAAAATCCCTGGAGTCGATACCCGCCCACCTCCCCACCACACTGACACACTGGGGCTCCAAGACATGTACTTCAATTCAATTAAGAGCAAATTGAAATAAAACAATCTGAGGAGATGAGATTTCGTCTGCCTGAGGTCTTTGCGGTGGGCGACAAACCGAGCTGCACGGCGAGGACCGAGCTGTGGGAGCGAGGTGCATGCTGGGACCCTGCGCCGTCTCCTATGTCACCACCTGGGTCTCCGTCTAATTAATAGTGTGTGTATTCAGGGAATGAACAGAAGGAGGGAGGGAAGGAGACAGAGAATTAATAACTTGTGTACTTAGGGAATGATAGAAAGGATGGAGGAAGTGGAGGTGGAGACAGAGATTGTCCTTTTTATAGAAACGCCTGATGTCAGTCACCACGGTCAATTAAGTGGAACAAAATTTTATTCTTTGCTTCTGGGTTTCCTTCATCTGTTTGCTTGTGAGTGACACATGGGCTGGAAAACAACCAGTCAGACAGATTGACCTTTTTTTGATTTGATAGCACATTTTCCCTCAACTTTTGTAACAACTTTCAACACAAGATTTGTTATCATATAACCTAAAAAAATCTTAGTAGCAGATATTTAGAAAACACAGTGTAGAGAGTAAAAAACAGAAAGCAGAAAAATGGCTTTGGAAGTGCAGGTTGTTCATTTTATTAAGACACACTTGGGCCAAAAGGAATCAAGGGAAATTTCATATGTTAGACCTCAGATCCATATAAATCGATTCAGGGCAGAACACTTGAGTTTTGGAGGCACAAGCATGAACCTAAAGAGGCAGAAAAATCACTTTTGGTCCAAAACAGAGAAATAGATGAGAACAGATTGCTGTTGGCTTTTTTTCTTTCTTGTTGCAGTCGCTTCGTAGTGTCGTTCCAGTACATGTTTGTTGGATGCCTGACAGCAGAGCTTAACAAATCTATATTCCTGCGGGATCAAAAAGAATGACTGTTTCCACCAGGGAAGATAGATTTTGGAGAGCTGCATTTGGCTGTAATTCACTGCTGAGTTTCCTGCAGGAATAATGGCTCCTATTCAGTCAAAAATCACACATACTGTAAACTCATCCTCTTTCTACTCAAAAGCAAAATATGCCTTGACTTGTGACAAGAAGGATTATGTTTCTGACCCTGTAGACTTCAAAGTGTGCATGTAAATTGCCTTCTTGAGACTCTCAGCAAATTTAACCACAGAGACTGGCAAATTTTTAATCGCCATTATAATATTGGGAAATTTGCAAGCTATCCCACTTTATTAGTCGATAAAGACAGGGTGGGAATTAAGAGGGCCCAGCAGGGAAATGACGATCCATTTTGGATGCTTTTATCTCTACCGGAGACACTGGTTCTTCCCAGCATTTGCCAGATAACCAATTTTACCAGGCATTACTTAGCAAACTTTTTAATAAAGCCATTAAACACCTCAGTCTACACCTCAACACACAGACATGTTTGCTCAATCACAACTCCTTAAAGAAATAAGCAAGCTCAAAGACATGAGGGACAGTTAAACAGAAAGTATTATGTCAGATGTAACACCATCATCCACTTTATTCCAAACACAGGCATGAGTATAAGCTTTCGTTCTGGTCTTGACTTCTCAGTTCCCAGCGTTATCCTGTACTATTCATATGCAGTCTGAATAGCAGAGTGGCGCAGCGGAAGCGTGCTGGGCCCATAACCCAGAGGTCGGTGGATCGAAACCATCCTCTGCTAGAAGCATGTATCTTGCTGATGTAATGACCCTGAAAGCTTGTTTATCTCTGTTACATTAATGCCTGATTTTCAGACCCCCATTTCTCCTCAGTTATTATGACAATTTTAAATTTTTTGCATAAAAACTTTTCCAGTATAGTGACGGGCCTAGCAGTAGATTGACCTCTTAGGAGATCTGGTCCTTTCTTGCACTTCTGCCTGAACTGGAACATGTTCTAATGGTGCTGATAATTTTTTTTAGAAATCAAGAACTGTGGTCTCTGAGTCCATGTGCAGCAAGCAGAGTGGCGCAGTGGAAGCGTGCTGGGCCCATAACCCAGAGGTCGATGGATCGAAACCATCCTCTGCTAAATGCAGGTATAGACAACTGAGAGGACTCTATAGCTTGAGCCTTCCCATTTGCCACTGCTGACACAACTATGGCTGCATTCCAAAAACCATGCTTTCGTACTACATAGTATGCAAGAAATACTGGCACTCCTAGCACATCCAGTCAGGCTTCTCTCCCCATTTATGTCAAATACATGGCAAATATAGATATAACATCTCCATCCACTCTGTACCAAATACAATCAGCCCGACATGAGCATCATCTTTGGTGCTGGTCTTGACTACCGTACTCAAACCTCACATTCATCCTGTAGTGCTAGGTCTGTGTATTACAGCAATGCAATGAATGCCTGATTTTCACACCTGTTACATCCCGACAGCTAGGGGAGGAGGGAAGCAACACGTACGACAACAAAGAGGCAGGAAATCTGTTGGTGAGACGTCAACCGATAAGACGTTTATTTTTGTCCAGCAAGACAAATCCAACACAGCACTCCAAATGATCCAACACGGGTCCCTTAGACCCGTGCGAGACAACACCACACCACACTCTGGCAGCTGATCTGGCCCACTGGCCATGACGTTCAGGCCGACTCATCTTTTAACCATCCCTGCCGATTGGTAACAAGCCACAGGTGCACCTGGCCACTCCCACTGAGCATACCTGGGGACAGGGAAAAGAGAGGAAAGAAAAAAAAAACACAACCTACCTTATCTACTCAACACAGAATGTAACAACACCACCTCTTCTCCTACGTTTTTATGATCTATTGAACTACTGAATACAACTTTTCCAGCATGGTGAATTGGCTTGCAGTAGATCCATCGTTTAGGAGATTTTGCCAAACTCGTCCTCCTCTTGAAAATATCACTTGAATCGACACATACATATACATGGACATGTGACGGAGCAGAGGCATGCTGGGCCTATAGCCCAGAGGTCAAGGGATTGAAACCATCCTCTGCTAAGTGTAAATGTTGTCAACCAAGAGGGCTATGTGGTGTTCGACAACCATTTCTTGACACAACAATGTCTGCATTCCAATAACCATAGTACATAGTATACCAAAATATATCCAGCTGGATTTTACAGCATACTTTACCGACTCACAATCCTGTGTAGTTAGGTCACAATATTGTGACAGATATAAGAGCACCATCCTTGTCACTCAAATAACAGCAGAGTGGCGCAGCGGAAGCGTGCTGGGCCCATAACCCAGAGATCGATGGATCGAAACCATCCTCTGCTAAGTTTAAATGCTTTCAACCAATGTGGTTCTGTGGGTAGAGCCCTCCTTTTTCACTGTTGACACTAACTTCAATATCCTTAGTATGCCAGAAAAACATCTAGTATGTTCAGTATGTCTAAAATATCAGTATGTCCTACTACATCTGATCATATTTTGCAGTCAGCCTGCTTTTCTGACCCTTCTAACCCACAATCCTCTGCAGTTATATCACTATCCACCCATCTATTCAATGTCCATACACATGTAGGATGGAGGGGGGGCTGGAGTCTATCCCAGCTGACTTTGAGGGAAGCAGGGGACACCCGGTCACCTGTTTATCACATGGCTGCTTAGAGATAGACAACCACACTCACATTCCATGACTCACTCGAACCAGGGATCTTCTTGCTCTGAGGTGCCAATGATAACCACCCATCTGCTGTGCTGCAGTTACGTCACATATGTCACAAAGTTGTCTGCAAGTATATACAAGTTTAAGCCAGTGCACAGACAGATGACAGCTCATTTTGCACCACAGACTGAACCCTATCAGCTCCAGGGGCACCTTATAACTGCCCCTCTACTTTGACCCCAACTGGATCTGCAAAAACAACATTGCACAGCACTGTAATGTCTTTGGGAAAGGCTGTTTCCTCTTCTGGCATCTTGCTTGTTCAGACTGAAATGTGTTGCTAATTATGCAGCTATGTAATTTTGTGTGATAATTCTTGAGGTACCTTTCATATTCAATCAAACGAGGCAGTAGGCTCTTAGGAATGGCAATGAACTATAGGCTGGCAGGTGAGCATCAAGGAGAGTGAAGTAAGAACGTATTTGGACAGAAAAAGTAGACCTAACAAATGGCGGAGTTTTTGGCTCACTAAGAGGGACTGACAGGCTGACAATTGGAAATACATGATCTTCTATTGTACCCTGAGCTCACAGCAAACAAAGATTGTTCAGACCCTGATTAGTTTCAAAAGGCAAGGTAGTGTGGCCGAGTAGTCTAAGGCACTGGATTTAGGCTCCAGTCTCTGTGGAGGCGTGGGTTCAAATCTCACCACTGTTATCTGTGTTATTTTTTGAAGCACTATCTTTATAAGATGACAAGAAATTGGGAAAACTTTGGTGTGCTACCTCAGAAAAGGATATCAATGAACATGAAGTCACTGTCTGTTAATAACAGAATAGAACCACATCATCTGCAAAAAACACAGACCAGACCAAGTTCCTAAACTGGACACCCTCCTCATCCTGGCTGCGCTTTGAGATCCTGTCCAAGAATGACTTTTTCTCATCAGTGCTGGATTGTGTCTGCTGAGAATGTGGATGCCTATAAAATGCTAACAAATAATTGGTTGTTGCAATGGGCCCATAACCCTAAAATTGAAGAATCAACACGTTTTGTTCTTCACAGATTCAGTCAACTACCATTGCCGTGTGTGGTTATTTTACTTACCCATCCCCCCACATTGTCAAACTTTTACAAGAAAACCCACCTGTGTCAAAGTCTCTCAACTTAATCAGATAATCAACTCTCTAAAAGTAGGTAGAATAATTAGGAATAACTAAACACAGCTTTCATTCTAGGGAATTTGACTGGAGCAGTAAAGTTATGTTCTAAGAGTTCTAAAATAGTGGATTAAAGCTCCAGTTTCTCAGGAAGGGTTCCTTAACAGGACCAGGGTTTGATCAGGATGCTCAGTTTATCCTCAGCAGTAGCTTGACATTTATGGCTGATGTTCTGATTGACTACACATGTTCTCTACACTGAGGCGCTTACATTCTTCTGCCAAAGCAATCTTTCAGGCTCATAATAAGCCACTTTAGCTCATTGATTCCCAATAGTTTTAAGTAGGAAGCACGGCTGCCAATCCGGTTCTCCCTTGTTAAGCTCCAGTCAATTTTGGGACTTGTTAATTGTACACTAATTGCGCATAATTAGCCTCCAGAGAGAATGGACAATACTGTGGGATACAACCAAATGTTTGGATGTATCTGCACCCACTATCAGAGACCAGCACGTGGGCTGTTGTGTGACACAGTCTGAGTGAAATGTTTCCCTGCACAGTTTACAAGTCAACATTTTAGGAGGTATTTCACGCACCACAGAGAGATATTACCACAGTTGGTTCATTGATTTCTGCACACTTAATATTTCCACTTGCATCCAGCGGGTGCCACTTGTACAAATGTCTGTTTTTTAAAGGTCAGAAATGAGATGGTTGTGCTTTAGTGGACATCATGAGCATTTTATCTTCCATTGCTCTGCAGAATTACTGAATCCATTTAAAACTCTTGACAACCAGTTGCACATTTTGTCCTTTGTGATTAACAGCGAGGTATTATTAAAATTTAGAATATGATTTGGAAACACACAAGAGGAAAATTACAAAATAAAGGCTAAAACACTAATCACACAGGCAGAATATAATTGCATGAAGGTGCAGCAAAAGAGCTTTTTCTTTCCCCCCTCCTCAAAATCTAAATCTTTAATACCATAAAGTCACAAACTGTCAGACAACAGTAAAAATATGCTTTTCCCTTTTTTGGATTGAGCACTCTGTCTGCATAAAATAAAGCTTTCTGTATTTTTTGACTGTTAAGTTTGGATCAGTCACCTCCTGAGCTGTGTGGCCACTGGCGATGGAATTAAAATAAGACAAGCGACGCAAATTCATGACATCTCAATTAGTGGGACACTCGTCTCCCGTCTTTTTGTCTTACATTTTTACAATGGATGGATGGATTGCACACAACATTTTACTGCAGTACCTCTGAGTGCATATAAATGTGTTTTCCAACATATCAGTCAGCATCCATTATTTAAAACAATAGTGCCTTTCTTCTGCTTTTAGTTGTGATTGAACTGGAAGGTATAAATGGACGTAGACACAATAAACTGCTCATGCACATAAAGCCTCTGATAAAGCTTTTGATGTTGACATAGATTTCATTTTAACAGTAATTTGGCCTCGGGGAGAAACTGGTACTTTCCCATAAAGTCTGAAATGAGATAGTTTCTCATTTTTACTTATCACATCTCAGCATGATCACAGTGTGATTCAGTTTGTTTCTTAAAATTTCTATAATTTAGTATGTGTGTTTCATTGTTTTTACCGCATCTTTTCCTGCACAACAATTCAAGCATCAGCAAAGCTTGACTCATTATATTGTTGTGTTGGCAGCTGGTTAATTGCAATCTATCTTAGATAATTGGGGAAAAAAGGAGGCTTGCACAAACTGAAAAATCTGAATAAATGATGACTGTAGGAAATAATGACATCAGTATTTCAAAAATCTATCAGCACTGAATGCAAGAATTGAATCTGAAAGGAAGGCTCTCTGAAAACTCATTGCTGAAAAGTTTTATCTAACAAAGCAATTAGTTCACAGCAGATGTAGTCAGATGCAGTCACAACTGTTACATAAAAGTCTTAAATCAATGCAATGAACACATTTAACACATTGAATTGCCTGCTAATCAGAGGCTATTGATTTCCACTATGGCCCTATAATAGCTATGAGATCAAGATCATAACCTGAGTGCAACAGTGCTCTCAACATTTACACCATGTAATCAGATGTTTTTCATATTGCTATCCAATCTTCAAGTGTCAATTTGTCCATGAAGCACTGAGCACAGTCTTTAAGTCAACTAGTTGAAACTACAGTTTACTAGTCATTTCATTAAGGTGAAAACAAGTCCCAGAAGTGAACCCCGATTGGTTCAGCTATTATTACTCCATGTGGGTGACAAAATTTACATACATACAGGAGGTTAATGATCGCACCTCTGCCATTTTTAGCTCCTCATAGTTGAAATTTCTGGCCATTAAAGCAAGTTTGCAGCAGGAAAACTGTTTCTACAAAGTCTCACTGAGCACAAAGTGGATAATGGTTAAATTCCCGCTTCCTACTGTGCTCATCTTTAGTGCTTCTCAATCAGCATGTTCAGACGGAAAGCACTCAGGTTGACGATGACACAAGGTTTCAGATTCAGATGTTTCCACTTTGGTGCATGGCCTCTCACTAGGTTTATCTAAAGAGGGATTTTTCACTCAAGATTTGTTAATCAAGTCCACTTGATTAATATTAGAATATATTTACTCTGGCAAGTGAGGAATCTCTTTGAAATCCCATCATGTGGGTGTGAGCCCTGATAGTAAGAAGCAAGAGCAGAGTGGTGCAGCCAAAGCATGCTGGGTTCATATTCCAGAGGTCGGTGGACTGAAACCATGTCAATTATTCAATACCAAATTTCTAAGTTTTACAAATGACTAAGCACCCAATAAAGCAAGTTTTTCAGTTCAAGTATTTTCCCCGTTGTAGTGGATGTGTATATAGCAGGCAGATAATGCAACTTGTGCACTTTTGACTGCAGTTTGGGGTCAATTTCTGTTCTCTTTTGCTGTTTTCAAAACCCTTTTTTTTATCATATTCAACACTGGTCACATAAAATAACTTTACAGGAACACAGCTGAGTAGTTGAAGGGGCTGCTTTTAAGTTCCCATCTCTACAGAGGTGTAGGTTCAAATCCCGCTGCTGCCTTTTGATCCACTTTCAATGCTGATGTACCCGGTTTAAGCTGCTGCCTTCCACAGACTAAACAACATCACAATTCCCTGTAAAACTTTGATTCTCAGTACTTTTATATGAGAAGCACAGATGTTGATTTAGATCTCTCTTGTTAAACTCAAATCAATTTTAGAAGTTGCTAATTGTGCAGTAATTATACATAATTAGCCTCTAGAGGTAATGGACAGTGCTTTGGGACATACCCAAATGTTTCAATAAAACTTCTGTCTCACTACTTTGAATAGAATTCATATATTTGTTTCTCTTCAGTTATCTACTTAATGTTAATTCATATTTTGAGACTCCAGTCAGAAATGTAACATGGTCGGTGGGAACACATTTATAGCTCAGTCTAAATGGAAGTGGCCAAAAATTTTATGTGGATTTCAGTCCAATACAGTGGATACGGAAAGTATTCAGACCCCCTTAAATGTTTCACTCTTTGTTGTATTGCAGCCATTTGCTAAAATCATTTAAGTTATTTTTTTTCCTCATTAATGTACACACAGCACCCCATACTGACAGAAAAAGAATGAATTTCTGCTGCACTTAAGGTTCCTAAAAGCACAGTGCCCTCTATAATCCTTAATTGGAAGACATTTGGGAGGACCAGAACTCTTCCTAGAGCTGGCCGTCCGGCCAAACTGAGCAATCGAGAGAGCGCCTTGGTGAGAGAGGTAAAGAAGAACCCAAAGATCACTGTGGCTGATCTCCAGAGATCCAGTGGCGAGATGGGTGAAAGTTCTAGAAAGTCAACCATCACTGCAGCCCTCCACCAGTCAGGGCAAAAGAAGTATTCTGACTTCAAATAACACTTTGTCTTAGATGTTAGAGTGTGTCCACAGTTTTCTTGCAAATTAACTGATTTTATCTCCACCAGCTGTTCAATTTATTACATTTGTGTCTTAATAGACGTAAAGCTCCAGTATAACAGCAGTGGTACCTCCAGTAGTACTGGTCTGGCAGTTCATCTGAAGTGAATCACATACTGTTACTGGAAAAAACTATATAAAATGGGACAGTTTGAGCCGTAGTGTGAATGTAGTCAAAAGTAAGTTGCCTCCTTTAAAGCCTCTTGTACTCCCAGTGGCCAAGGATCAAATCCCACCACACTTTCTACATCTGTCATTCCTTCTCTTCCCTGCCAGAATAAATAACAAATACCACAACTGAGCAGCTGGTCAAGTCCACATCTAATATCATTCCCCAATGTATGTCAGTGTTCCTACAAGTCAGACACATCTTGTCATTAAATTGAAATTTCATCCATGTGCACAAACATAATAATGACGCCAACATTTAGCCAGCACAGTCCAGTTAAATCTGGTTTGTGTAAATAGCACTGATCATCAAAAGTCTTTCCTTCCTCCTGCATTAAAGAAATGTAGCTGTGCTGGAATGTAAATCACCATTTTAGATGCCTCCAAACAGAAACAGTTGATTGCTAATAGCCATGTTCACTTTGACACTTGGTTTGATCAGACTCACTTAAACAAGTATATCTGACCTGCAGTGTTAGTTTGACACAGAAGCAGGAATATTTTAAGGATGTATTTAAATGAATCTACTAAAGCAGAAGTCAACAAACACTTTAAGTTCTTTATTGAAATTTAAATGAGAATCACTGAGTCTTCTTGCCAGATGTTTTGCATTAAGTGCAAAGCGTAGAGAAGCAGAATGAAAACAGAGCAGAAAGGAGGGACAACAAAAAAAAAATGAAAAAGTCAGAATAACAATGAAAGCAGGTGATCGGAATCCTAATGAGCCCCACCCCCCCTACACGCACATACGCACACGCACGCACGCACACATACACACGCACACACATACACACACACGCACGCACACATACACACACGCACGCACGCACACATACACACGCACACACACACGCACGCACGCACACATACACACACGCACACGCACGCACGCACGCACATATACGCACACGCACATACTCACAAGGTAGCTCAAAACTCTGAGGACACAGTGTCCCTAAAATTACACTCTAATCCCCAACCCACACTTCTTATCATGGTACCTGAAAATCATCTGCACTACTTTCCCCTTTTCGTCTGTTCTGCTCTTTCTACGTCGATGTCTCAGCTCTGCAGAAATTATTCTGCCTTCCTTTTTTTTCTCAGTGCTTTTTACTTGTTATGTCTCAATTTTGCTTTCATTTTGCTAAAAATGCAGAGCAAATGACAGGAATTATGCTTTTATTCAAGTGGCAATTTGAACTAAATGCACAGCAATTTTTGTGCTGTCACTCACACGCCCAAGTCCTAAGACTCATGGTTTTACTACAGGTGGCTCTTTACTGAAAAATAAAATCTGTTTCCTACCTGTTTAACAACACATTAAAACTGCAATTTGAATGAGCAGTGACCAGCAACCTCATGAAGAAAAACACATTTTTGGCACAATTATAACCGTAAAACATCTGTTTCACCATTCATGCATGAGACAGATGACTGAAAAATGTGTCTTAAACACTTTTTGTGCAAAACACAGTCAAGCTCAATAAAACATAATGCAGATACATGCTTTCAGTTGGAAGAAAATGGATTTGAAACCTTCAAAAAGACACTGAGGTACAAGCCACAGCTGATTTCTATTCCATCAGAGCATGTATTAGTAAAATGCACCTGAAACGCATTCAGTGTAGGCTGTGTGTAGTGGGGAGCTTTGTATGGAACTAAAGTGTGAGACAAAACTCAGAGGAAAACAACAACTGAAATAAAAAATTCATGATATTGTTGTATTTTACTGCGGTCTCTTGTTGATCTGGGGGTTCAGGAAGCGATGAGTCATCTGGTTTTCTGACAGCGACTGCTGTGGAAAGTTCCCAGAAGTCCAGAGAGGAAGGAGATTGATATTATGTAGAATGTTGTAAGAATGTTCTAAAAACTGGGCAGCTCTTGGTTGAATGATATGAAAGGTTGCATGTGTCTGTGGCAATTGTTCTTTTTGCTCATGATATGATAGAAGCTGTGACTTGAGTTTTAGCTGTGAAAGAAAAACAAAGATTTCAGTGAGGATTGAAAGATTTCCACGTCTACACTACCATTCAAAAATGTTCTTAATTTTGAAAGAAAAGCAGCTTTTTTCCAATGAAGATCACTTTAAATGACTCATAAATCCAGTCTAGATAATGGTAATTTGGTAAATGACTATTCTAGCTGGAAACAGCTGATTTTTAATGGAACATCTCCATAGGGGTACAGAGGAACATTTCCAGCAACCATCACTCTTGTGTTCTAATGCTACATTGTGTTAGCTAATGGTGTTGAAAGGCTCATTGATGATTAGAAAACCCTTGTGCAATTATGTTAACACTGTTACATTCCTTGGTGTGTTTGTGTGTAGGTAGGGTATGTTGTGTTTTTGTTTCTGTTGTCTCCCCTTATTTCTCAGGTTACGCCCGGTGGGAGTGGCCAGATACACCTGCAGCAACCTCACAATCAGTAGAGATGGTTAAAATCCAAACCAACCTGATCATGGTTGCCGGTGGGCCAGATCAGTGGCTAGTGTGCTGTGTTGGTGTCTTGCGTTCTACTAGAATCAAAAGTGGTGTTTTGATTTTGGAGTGGATTTGTGTTAATAAGCTCGCCTTGTGTTGAATTTTGGTTTTGTTTTCTTTTTTGTAAAATAAATAATTTGTCTGTTTCACATTCAATTTTCATGCCTCTTTACCCGGTTTTCTTTATATTTGTTACTCGCCCCATCCCCTAGTTCTTGGGGATTTAACAGCACATAAATTAAACTGTGAGTTTTCATGGAAAACATAAAATTGTCTGCATGACCTCAAACTTTTGAACAATAGTGTGTATTCTTGCAGAGATACAGCAAGAATTGGGAGAAACCAAAGACTGAGATTTTTCCATGCCTTTGGATAGGTTAGGGATTAATTTCAACTCAATTCAAAAGACTTTAATTGTCTTCTGTGGGCAATTTAAGGCACACAGAGCAGTTGGATAAACAAAAAATTAAGTGGGGGACAGAGAAGAAGGGTGAGACACATTTGGGATGAGCATTGTATGTCTCAAATGGAAGGGAGAAACTTGAACAAATCAGGTTCCTACTGTGTCAGCACCTAGAGCACACCGGTCTCCACAATCCTTTGCTAAAATGACCTCAGTGGCCTTTTCAGACACTCTATAGTAAGTGAAAGAGCTGTGCTCCACATGAGGCATAACAATGGCAAGTTCTGGTCCAAGACACATTCACATGCTAACTCCAACTGATGCCCACAAACTCATCCATAGCAAGATGTCTCCAGAAGTTGACAATGCTACTGTCTGTCAAGACTTTGGACTTGAGGTCCACCCACAGACACCCTGCTGAAATGCAGAGCCTCATTCATTGTGTTGACCAACAAAAAAGCAGAGAAAGCTTTAGAGAAAATCACAGTAAACTGGAACCTCACTGAGTGCATCAAACTGACCCCTGATGGAAATGTGAACAGCTATGTAAAGAAACAGTGAGGCACTGGATTATACAGCTCGGACACTACTTCAGAGGCTGCAGCCATGTGGGGCAGATGTTCATACTATGAGTGCTGTAGATCTGGACATGTTAGAAGAGAGTCCAGGTTTACCAATGTCCTGGGTGTAGAAGCCATGTGTGTATCTTTGTACCAGAATGACACACCAGTGCTGTAGCAGCCCATACCAACATGGATGTTCCCCTCATCACTGGCAGCATCAACATCAAGAGGGTGCAAGCCAAGAAAAAGTGTTCATCTATCCCAGATCACATCAGCAGAACACAGGTGTTTGTTTTCCCTGTGAGCAGCATGGATTTACTGAGACAAATGAATGCCTTCAGTGACCTGAGCAACCAGTGCTTCACCTGTGAGAAAAGAGGCCAATAAATGGAAACTCCAAGACTGACAGAAATGCAGCTCCCAATAGCTACAGCTGTGATTAGGAGACTAGGAGACTTGGTGGTCAGTGGAGAGCCATGTTCAAGGTGTTACCAGAAATCTGGTCTTCCCACAAGAACAACAGATGTCTGTTGAGAGGCAGGCAGCCACTCGGCATGAAGGAGGAGAACCAGGGGTGTGAGGCTCATGCAGTGTTCTGTCTGACCACTGACAATGTTGTTTCAGTCCTGAAACTTGAGTACAGATGTTGGTACCATACTACAAAGGTTAGTCCTGCTGCTCCTGAGGAAGCAGATGACTGAAGAGGACATGTTGATGTTGGGGTTCTCGGCAGTTATGAGTCACTTAGTTTACTGGCAGTGATGTTATGGAAATTCCCCAGAAGCCCATGGTGGAGGGAGATTGACAGCATGTTGAATGTTAGAGAAGCTGGACAAAGGTATTTTTAGAACTTGTATCTGAAAAGTTATTTTGTCCTAAATCTTTAAAAAAAAAGACAAGACAGTATGAAAGGAGACTTGGTGGTCAGTGGAGAGCTATGTTAAACTGAGTCCTTGCACAGTCTGCTCAGATTTGATTCTTTATCCTCCAACTACAAACTTCCCCTGCCACTCTGCAAGCACCTTTAACAAGACACTTCCAGAATGTCACTTCAGCACGGCGATTACTTGCACTGGTCTTGCTGATCAATTTATGAATACAGTCAGGAATTCCACTGGGCATTGATTAAATCTGTATCTACACTGAACATGACACGCATGTAGGTCATTCGTGAAGCAGCTACTGTAACACTACGCTTCCAAAATAATCAATAAAACTGATTAAGCCAGACGTGTGAGCAGTGTGTAAGGTGTGAGCTTATACACTGACCTCCAAAAACAGACTGGCCTTCTATGTACATTTTCTATGTGAGATGTGCACTGCCTTTTTTATACAGAAATGGATCCTACAGTGTCTATATATTTTTTTTTTAAAAATTACCTAACAATGTACATGAAATGACAGCTAGGTAACACTTGGAAGTCTTTGATTCATCATGGTTGGCTTTTATATGCCAATATCAGATGGTTGCTTAGTAAACTGAGTCCTTGCACAGTCTGCTGTAGTCTGTAGATGTTATCTTACCCATATCAAACAAATTTGGTAAAAACATGAAGTTTCATAGCACTGTGCCGAGTCCAAAAACTGGAGACACAGTCATCAAAAATGCACTGTGTTGTTTTGCCTGTGACTCACACTAACCTGTACTGTACGTGCACTGCAATGTGTAGCCAGCAAAAAGACACATGAAGCGCATCCAGTCCACGAACTGTTCAGATATGATGATGTAGTCAGCCCATGATAGTAGACTCATTCAGATAACGTGCAGGGAGCCCAGAGTTTCATCGTCTCAACTCAGCTGACTTTAATCAGAGCACACCCTGCACATTCACTGCTATAGATCTAAGCATGCAGGCATCCACATATTTTATAGTTTTTACTTCTTTAACTCTGCTAAATTGCATTTCTAACCTGCTGATGTCCTCCCACAGTTTTTCCCAATTTGAATCTGACTTATAACACCTAACTCTGCAAACATGAATTCTGTTTTCAGTAAAGCAGCAAGCGCTCCGCTGTGCTGTCATTGTTGGCCCATTACATATCTGTGCTCCCCTGAATCAGACAGTTGGCCAGTTCAAATAATATGCAGGGAACTCTGCGTGTAGGAGCCCATCAAAGTTTCATCTCTTCAACTTTGTAGCCTTTAATCAGGGCACACACTGTAGATTCACTGCCACAGATCTGAGCATGCAGACGTGTTTTTATGTTATTGCTTTCAGTTCTTTAACTCTGTTAAATTGCATTTCTACCCTGCTGCTGCTCTCGCACATTTTTTTCCCCAATTTGACTCTGACTTAGAACATCAAACTCTGCAAATGCAGATTCTGTCTTTATCATTTCATGTAAAGTAAAGCTCCGATTTCATTGTTGGCCAATTACAATTACATTTCTAAGCTCCCTTGAATCAGACTGCAGATTACTGATTCAAACTATACAGATTAAAGTTGGGTCTTTTTTATACCTCACTCTATCTAAAGCAAGAGAACTTGTAATCCATAATGTAATATGTGGCTGTGGGGGTTTGTGAGGGAAACTGGTAAATGTGTGTGTGTGTGTGTGTGTGTGTGTGTGTGTGTGTGTGTGTGTGTGTGTGTGTGTGTGTGTGTGTGTGTGTGTGTCTATATAAAATCAAACATATCCCTACTTGCTCTATTAAGCCTGTGATTAGCCTCCCCTCCATGACAGTCAGGAAAAAGCTTAGTGCTAACTCTGCTGGCCTAGATCAAAGACACACACACACACACCTACACACACACACACACACACACACATAGAAATACATGTAGAAATCTAAAGTTGTGATACTTGGATACCAGTTCAGATACACAAAACGAAAAATACAATAATAAAAAAGAACACTGGCTCCAATGGCAGTAGTGTGTATTTGCATTAATGCTGTTTCTTTAATTCCATGCCCTTGGGTGTGTGTGTGTGTGTGTGTGTGTGTGTGTGTGTGTGTGTGTGTGTGTGTGTGTGTGTGTGTGTGTGTGTGTGTGTGTTTTTGCATATGACTAACAACTGTGGTAATGAGGTTGGACTTTCCGAACAAGTGATTTTCCTTCGTCTGTCACCTCAAAAAAAAAAAGACTTACAAAAATCTTCAATCCGTCCCCCTCATTAAAGAACGAGAGATTAAGGGGGAAGGTAAAAATAGCCCACATGAAGAGACGGAAAAGACTTTTTAGCTGCGAGCTGATAGCAAAGATGTGGCCCCTTCTCCCCTCACTTTCATCCCCCCTTCATCCTACGCTCATTTCTTTCTAAGCTTTAAGCATTTTGTCAGTACGCTGCACAAACCTTCTAGGTCCAATTTGTTTTATTACTGTATTTGGAATCAGTAATATAATCCACCGAATCAGTCAAATTTAGCAACATAATCTTATTATATTTCCACAGCTGCCAATGACATGCATACAATATGGTGATTTATACAGGTGTCAAAGCCAGTCTCCTTCTATCCTTTTCAGCCCCATTATCCTCTAGTCCAAGTAAAACGAATGAACAAAATATTAAACGCAGCTTGGGAACAAATTAAATGAATACAAATCCAATATTTGGATATGAACAAAACAAATGTCACATCAAATCATCTCAAAATCACGTCACACTCTCTGCTACAATCATCCTTTACAGTGGTGGCTGCATCTCAAGTGTCCACTGAGGACAATAAATCTGTATATATAAAGATTCTAGATTTTTCAGAGCGAGCAAATGAGTCGATGTAATTTTAAGAATTTTTTGCCACTAAGCAAAATTGTATCAGGCACAATTTTTTTGAAGCCTTTAGAGTCTTTTTATGTGTCTAAAGGGGATTTTTAAGTTCAATATTCAGACATTCAGTAAGGTTTGTTCAGATTTGTTGGACAGTGCAGAATAAAACTTGTAATTTTGTCACCTTTAGAACTTGACTGCTGACAGGCTGAAGTAGAACTATTTCCAATGTACTTACAAAACGGTCAAGAAAGCTTTTCAGACTTTTGTCAGGCCCTTTCTTATTTTTTACACATTAAAGCAACTTCACTTTGTTCCCCCCAACACATACAGAGCCTCCATATCTGGATGAAGACACTAGTTTTGCATTAGACCAACTGACAGTATCTAAAGATGGACGAACCCATAGATTTCCTGATCGAGAGTTTTGAAGCTCAGCAGTACTTGAGTCTGCCTGACTCCCAGTTGATCCAGAAATTACCAAAAAAACACAGAATAAGTGGAACTGAGGTGAACCGTGCAACGTCTCTGAAGTTATGGACCATCCTAGGATGGCACCCATATGTCGCTCACAGTGGCCACACCCTTAATTTAACTTTAAGCCGTGATAAAATTTAAACTGATGTAGAAATTCATGAACAGCACATGTGATGTTCCGCAGCAGTTGGTTTGTAGTAGGATCACAATCATGTGATCATCAGCAGGCAGCTGACGTAGTGTTCACTTGTTGTCATGGTTACAGTGACACCGTGCCGCTCTCGTAGTGATACAGAAATCTTTAACATATCCAGGAATCCAGATTATAAACCACATCGCTGCCAAAATCTAATCACTTGGTCCTTGTGTCATTTCTGACCTTCACTGAAAATTTCATCCAAACCCGTTTTGAGTAATGTTGCTGACAGACAGACGGACAAAACAACGCAGATCGTCACATAGCTCCACCACGTTCCTTGGCGGAGTAAAAAGTACCAGCTCCTGTGTTGGCGTGAGGCTGTTCAAAGTGGTGGTCTACTTGTTAATGTATGCAGGTACATCCACCAGTAAGCAACAGATACGTATAAACAGCTACATCTCAGTGCACAACCTGCAGGAGAAAGGCTGATGCCAATTGTATTACAGACTTTCATGTAAATCTGTGATATTTACAAAACTGAGGAGATACTTGTTGCTTGTTTCACTGAAGGCAATTTGCAACTCATGTGCCATCTTGATAAATTTAAAGTGCCAAAATTAACATGAGAGAAGATGATCTCATATCGCATGCTGCATCTTTCATTAAACAGGTCCCTGTTAAAGCTAAATGGTGCTGAAAAGGTGACATTTTTAAACATGGAGGGCTTTAAAGAATGATGTAACTTTGGATGCTTTAGTTAAAACAAACGACCACTAATATCAAGGGACATCATGAAATATTGTGAGTCAAGTGTGGTCAACATCATTCTTTGAAGTCAGAATATTGTTTGCAACCCCAGCTCACTTTAATAAAGGATAGCTTAAGATTGGAAGCACAAAGAATCACATTCATGAGAACAGAGCTCTGCTACAGACTGCAGACTTTAGAGAACAGCTACAATCAGAGCTGCTGCACTGACATCACCACTGTCCTGATCTACTGGACCTCTGAGTGAGAGGAGGGAGGCTGAAGGCTTTGTGTTTATGAACACTTGGAAACAAGGTGGAATCAGATAAAATACAGTAATCAATATTACAGACGGCTGCACCAGAGGATGAGGCAATCATTCACAATCATACTGGCTGTTTTCACCCTCTTTAAAGATAGGACTCTAGCCTTCTTGACACAACTGGGAATCTTGCTGACAGCTTTCCTCTGAGGAAGCTTATTGTTGTAGACAAAATATGAATACAGAAGCTCAAACGTACTGTCAGAAGGAGACGTTGTCATTTTTAAAAGCTGTATTCATGTTCTTGGATATATTGAAGAGTCCATCATGAGGTCATCATGATTTCTATGCACACTGTGTGGTACTTTGTCCTCACAAAGATGCACCCTGTAACCCCCTGGCTTTAAATAGCTGTCATACATACAGTGAAAGAAGTATTTCATGTTGTGTTTATTCCTAAAGTAAGTTTTTAAGTTTAGTTCCATTAGATTAAACTTTCTTATATTTGAAAATGTTTACTGACAGTCTGGTATAGAATGGTTGCCCACTTAATCTTCATATTGCCAGATGAACATAGTCTTAGTAATGATCCACAAATTAATTGGGAACACTTTTTGATTTCTGGGAACACTGCTGTAAAATATAACCAAAGCAGTATTTATCACATCATGGATGCAATGACATTTACTGACTGCCAGTAGCTATATTGTAGTTAAACATGTGGAGCGCTAGGTGATAGCTGAAAAAGATGGTGTTCTGGTGTTTTGGATGGGGTTGGATCAAGTCATTAGCAGAGAGATTGCATCAACAGTTTGACACTATGTGAACTGTTAAAATCACACCTGTTTTGTACTAATTTGCTGTTGAAACCAGACAGAAACTCATCCAAATGAACAGCTTGAGGTTTGTGGGCACAAAATGTAACCGGCAGATAGAGAAGCACCAGAGAAAAAGGAAAGCAGTCAGTATACTCAGTTAATTTTTTAGGGAGCTGGTACGACTCCCTCATATACCTGTATTGTGTCTGGCTAGCATTAATGCTCTAATGAAAGCATTAATAAAGTGGTTTGTGTGATTTTCTGAGACATTTATTGTCCTCACCGAAAAAAGAATCAAGGGGGAAACTCACAGCTTCAATAATGAAGGGTTTAAAATGTTCAGAATAAAGTTGCAATATGACTTGAGACACCTCTGAAATGAATCATAACATTTCTACACACACTTTTGATCATTGGCTATAAGAAGGGTCAGTGGCGGTTAGGGTGCTCTGCAGAGACTGGCTAAATATTTTGCACAGGTGACTGACTGAACCCCGTCTAAAAATTCTTCAATCTCTCCATATTAGACTAAAATGTAGTCATTATATGTGCACAGCTCTGCCCTGTTTAGTGTGCCTGACTCTTCCTGTGGTCAGTAATGCCTGTAACGTGTTTGATCTGAGCATTTGCAGGGTGGTTGTGCTAATTTTGGCTCATGGAATGCTTTCATGTGCTGTTTTGTGTGCCTCTGCATACTTAATTGTGTGTGTATTTTGTGTAGCACCAGTGAATGGACTTCACCTCCTGGCAGCTACTGCAGCGTCTTTGTCATCTCATTTTTCCAACACCAGATTTTGAAATTAATCAGTGAAGTTTTAAGTTTTCCTCATAAAGTCTCAGAACTGGTTCAGATGCTTTTATGGGGGGTCTGATTATATAAAACACTTGCTCTATATCATGACTTTTATAGTTCTATCTGTGGTCCCAGCCTGTGGAAGTGAGACCCTCCCAAAAGCCACAAAGTAGACACTAATTAGGGATGCAAATTCGAAGCGTAACTGACAGTTGGCCATGTTAACAATCAATATTTAATCAGTCATTAAAAATGAATGGAGTACAGTCGCTGTTTAACCGTAGCTCGGCTGTTTTTTAACTTCTGACACACAGATGTTTGCTGCAAGATCATTTTGAATTTGAAGAACAGATATAGTAAACACCAAGATACTCAAATTAGATGAGATGACTTCATTTAAAACTGTGGATCTCCAGTGTGTGTGTCTGTTGTTATGCAACAATTGGCCCGACAAAATTCAAAGAAATACACAGATCACAGTTGCATAACTTCCAGGCTTCAGGGCATAAATTAGTTCAGACAAGATGTGTTTGACACAATTAAAACAAAGTCTGACCCATTTCCCATTGAATGGAAGGCTGCAGCTTTAATCAGTAAAAAACACAGAAAAGTTATGTTTTACACAGACCACACTTCAATCCAAATAGTTTTTACCATTAAATACAATAATCCTCATACCTGATCTACATGATGCAGTGACTCGTTCACCGTCCAGCTGCTGGAAACATCTGCTCAGCTGGAACACATGACCACAAATAGTCTTGCATCAGTTTATCAGTCCAGAACATCTGTCAGTGATGATTAGCAATGCTACAAATGATTTTTACTAACAGCACAGCAGCATTGATGGTATAGCTCATCTCTTGAGTTTTATTGTTATTGAAAGCGTGTGTAGAGTCACCCTGGACAGGTCGCCAGTCCATCACAGGGCTGCATATAGAGACAATCAATCACACCTATTAACATGGTTTTGTACTGTGGAAGGAAGCCTTAGAACCCAAAGAAAAGCCACACATGCACAGGGAGAACATGCAAATTCCATGCAAAACGATCCCAGGAAGGCCGGGATGCGAACCGGGGATCTTCTAGGTGTAAAGCAACAGTGCTGACCACCAAGCCACGTCCCTAGCTAAACCAGCAAACTGATAACAACTCAGACAACTTTTCAGAACTTTAAGCTGCTGTGTTCATCAGCTTGACCATTAGATTTAGCAGTAAAGCAGGTGGCCACCTTTTTCTTTTTAAAGGCAGGATGACGCTTCCTTGCAGATGCGCATATGAACAGCTGAAAGCACCAGAGATCTGCAGGTGGTCTAAAATACACTACATTCTGCTTGGAGGCTTCCTTCCTCTTATGTGCAGCACACTGACATCTATGTTTTCTGTTCATCTACAGAACTGCTTTTTTAGTGCAATCTTGTCTGCAGTCTAAAACTGACGTAATTTAAACTTAGTGGACCTTTATACAATTATGGGTTGTCATGGGAAATTGCTGCAACTGTTTTAGACTGTATACAATACGGAGAGTAACAGAACTCTTCCTGATTCTCAAATGAGAAGCACAGATGGAAAAAAAAATTATAGCAGGAACTTAGGAAGTCCTTTGAATTGGATAATAAGATAATTCTAGTTACCATATAATATCAGGGATCTTGAGCCCAACTTTCCAAAGACAAAATAAAATTGAAAAAAAGCTTCTAGATATGAAAAGAAAACTTTTTAGTGGACCTCAAACTGTTGCCTCAGACCCCTTTTTTGGAATCTGCACACAAACGAGCTGGTTGAAAGTCAGTCGGCTAACATGAAACTAGAGACAAGAGTGCATAAATATAACAACGGACAAATAGATAATTTAACATAAAAATAAATGATAACCCAAAAGCTCACATTTTGACCTGTCTTCAGAGAAGGCTGAAAGTAGTGCAGCACTCATTTTAGAAATTGTACCAACTACATCGAGCTCACATGTAACTCCATATCATTAAAGCACAGTAGGCTCAGACCCTAACCCTAACCCTAGTGGTGTAACCAGACATACCTGGGTGCTATGATAAACTGATGATACATTTTCTCACAATTAGCAAGGTGTCATATTTGCTGTCTGTTAGGGTCAGCATGATGTGAATGTTCTTATCTCTTGATGTTCACAAGAGTTCAGACAGAAGACTCCACAGCCGTCCAGAAGCCGCCCCAAATTTGCGACTCCATGTGACTACATGTGGAGAATCTGTAGATAGGACTGACTGTGCATGTAGAGTATGGCATAAAGTCCTCTAAGCAGACTATATAATCAAGGCTATAAACTACATATCTCATGTCTACCTCATTTTCAGTTCATATATCTT
Source organism: Amphiprion ocellaris (assembly GCF_022539595.1). Lineage (NCBI taxonomy): Eukaryota > Metazoa > Chordata > Actinopteri > Pomacentridae > Amphiprion > Amphiprion ocellaris. The sequence goes on along the minus strand of NC_072778.1, from coordinate 28,515,527 downwards.
CAACTGGTCAAATTATTAAAAAAACATCTCCAAAAACAATTCAACACAGGCGAGGAAAACCCCACCACTCTGTAACTATGCTCTGCATCAATCAAAACAGAGCTTTATGAAACGTGCAATTATTCCAAATGTATATGGAACAGTCCAGAAACTGAAGGAGGCCGCGGGAATGCATGAGGATGAGGCAAACTGGGAAATGCACATGCAGCTATAAAAGACAGTGTTCAGAAAACAAAAATACATAAATCCACACAAATAACCTACAGAGTGTGCATCTCATACTTCTGAAAATGTGTTTCCTCTGTGCGGAGAGTGAGCTGTTGTTGTAGCTGCTGGAGCAGAGAAGCTGCTAAGGTAAGGTGGAAACAAAACATTTTCTCACAGATCTATTCAAGCTTAACGACACAAACACACACAGCGTCTTCATATTGATCAGTAGAGTTGAAGAAGCAGCTTCTATCTTCATTAGCTGCTGAGGTTTAAGTCAGCGTGAAGGTGAGAGCGATGAGATTTGCATGTGCCTCCGTGTATCGCTGCCTGCAGAGTTTCCATCTCTCAGTTGTCATCTGCATCTCATTCTTTCAGAATCCTTTAAGAGGCTTTCACGCCAATCACTCCCTCTCTGTCTGAGCTTGTGTGTGTCAGTCTCTCTCTCTTTGTGCAACCACTCTTCACCTCTGGAAAACACAAACCTGCACAATCATAGAGAAGAACTTACCTTTGTGTGCTCTATTTCCACATAATGTTCGAAGTCTGAAAATCACAGGTGGAGGTGAGGTAGCTTGAACAGCGACAAAGTTGTTCCTGCAAGACAGAGACAGGATGGGTCACCACCTGGACATCTGCCACTTGATGGACACTTGCAATCTGAGGCACTTCTGTTACACCATTTACTTGCAGTATTTGGTGCAAGAATAAAAAAGAAAAGAGAACGACCTGAAAGAGTCTGCAGCAGCCGGTCATTATAATGAGGCCACAGTGACAGAAAACACTGAGGACAGAGTTGCTGTTATTTGTCAGTGACATTCTGCAGGTGGACTCTGCCTTCACGTTGTCGCTGCTTGTGGAAAACAACACCCTGGACAAGTGGTTGGAAGGTTAAGTTGCAGGAAACAGCACAAGGGAGATTATTTGCAAGCATGTTATTTCTTAAAGTCTCAGACTTCTTGTCAGTTGTTTCACTATTAAAAATGTAATGATTTAGCACTGCACTTCCCTAAAACCTGGGACAGAAGTACTACCAGGGAACCAGAACTGGTGAAAATTTCACCCTAAGTTTTGGCCAAACACGGACACTATTGAATGTAGAGCCTCAAAAAAAAAATGAGAACAAATCTTTGTAGTACGCCCTAGTGACTAGTGTACTGACTTTGACATTAAAAAAGTCAACATATTAAGTGTCTTTTAAAGGAAAACAAAACAAAAAACAGTGTAGAAGTCAAGGTTACACATTATCCACACAGTTTTTAAATGTGTACAATCCCCTATTTATTTAAAATGAATACAGGAAAACTTAAAAATGTCTCAACAGTAAGATAACTAGTTCCTTTCTTGCTTTTTTCTAATGTAGTGACTTTGTGAAAGTTTGGCTTTTTCCGTCTGGTTCCTGCAACAGTGTTATCCATATTTTACAGCACTGTTTTGAATATTCTGAACTGTGCAGACAGGTGGACCAATATTTATTTACTGTCAAAAAGTTTCTGGAAACTGGAAAAGTGAGGAGCGACTGGGAAAATGGCAACAACTGTCTGCTAGATGGAGAAAGAGGAACACATCATTTCATAAAGAATATATAGCATAGTGTCACTATTATTGCTTTTTAATAATTACAGCCATCAGTATTCAGTGAGTACTTAACAATTAACTCTTAATGTATGTTAGAGATGTGACGTTCACGAACGAGTCAGGCGTTTGAACAGCTCTTTTAAGTGAACGATGAGAAGCGGTTCGCAGTTACAAGCCGGTCGTTTATGCAAATTGCCCACACTTTCTTCACGTGTCACCTGTGTACCCCTTGAATCTGAGTTGTCCACGGTGCCTTCACGTGAACCACTAATGACATCTCCGAGTTTGAGTTGTCCACAGCAGCTTCATTTCATATGAAAGCAGCTATATATGCAGCTAACTTACAGGAGGAGGAGTGGGAGCGCCGCCCGAATCCGACTGACTGGAGACTGGAGAGGAGACACTAGTGATGTGTCATGTTCAAATGATGCCGCTCTAAGAGTCGATGCTTTGTAGTGAATCAGAGCCGATGCTCAACTTTAACACTGTCCTGCCAAAACCACATTTCTGGATTCTAGGTTTAAGAAGCTTGCTTTAAGTGACAACAGAGCTGTTGATGAGGCACTTCAGAGAATAAGTGCAGCAGCAGCAAAGTGTACCCCAGCAGCCAGACACCTCCACCATTAGAGGACAAAGTGGAGGAGGAGCCACAGACTTCTGCTGTGTGGAGGCTCTTTGATGAAAGAGCGACAGGAGAAATCCTGCAGCTGATGCAGTAATGGAGGTGAGATCATATCTTTAGGAGCCCCTCATCCAATGAGCAGATGAGCCACTGAGCTGGTAGCAGGTCAAGGCCTCAGTCTTCTCCACCTGGTGAAGGTGATGGAGGGGAGACTGTGTATTGTGGAAACTTCTGTTCCATCTGAGAGAATCTTCTCAAACACAGGGCAGATACTCAGAAAAAGAAGAAATCATATCAGCCCATCCAAGCTCAGGCATCTGGTTTTTCTGAACCTGCACTGAGGACATTTATACTGTTTGAATACTGAGTTTGGTTCTGGTTCTGTTCAGTGAGTTTGTGTGCTGTGTTTTGTTCATTTGTTTTTTGTGCAAAAAAAGGTTTGATTAAAATATTAAATAATAGTAAGAAAGTTTTTGTAACAGAACAAATGCACAAAATGAGACAAATTTAAGGTGTCTCATAAAAACACTGAATGCTAAAGGGTTTATCAAAACACAAATCATTCATATTTGCCAGTTTAGGCTATAAATAATACTAAATTAGGAGCTGTTTAGGAGCTGAAAGAGCTGGATCTTCTCTGGGAGCTGTGCCAAAAGAATCAGCTCTCCGAAAAGAGCCGAACTTCCCATCATGAGGAGCCACATTTGCCCCTTTTTCAGGGAGGAGGAGATATTAGCGACGGAAACAAAATAAAATAAAATGAGCCAGAGTCAAAGGAAACGTAGCAGCATTTGGGTGCACTTTTCCACGAAGGTAGAGCACAATGCAATATTTGTCAGAAAAACATCTCCTCATCTCCTCAAGTCCAAGTCAACGTTGAGCCATACAGTTCACTCCCAAAGCCAAGTCATATTGCGTATTGGAATATCCTCGCACACAGTCACCCAAGACTGTGCAGCGTGACGTGTCACAGGGGGTGCACATATTGAACATTTATGAAATCGGTCCCATAATAAACTTGTGATTTTCAGCACCTAAACTGTTCAATTTCATTGAGCTAGACTTAGTAGTTTTCAAGATAATTGCTTTTAAAATGATGTCAAATTTTTTGGGACACCTTGAAAGAAACGGCTCCTCAAGATCCAGCTCCCTTCAAAGAGCCACAAATCCATCTCTAATGTTAACAGCATCAGTAAAGTAACTTCCTGCAAATTTGCTTCTGCAATATCCAGTTTTCTTCCAGACGAGCGGACTGTAAGAGTGGCAGTTGTTACCTGCTGCATGCAGCAGTGTGGGACAGTGATTGATTAGTCTGCAGTGTTGGTGTGTGTGTCAGCCTCAGGGAAGTCTTATTTCCTGTGATCAGTCTTTATGAGGCTGGTTATGGCTGTTAACTTTATGACCCTGCAGAAGACAAACATGGCATCTTATCAGTCACTCGCACACACAGACCTACATGCTTTCTATCATGTCCGGCGATTTTTATCCAAAGAGGTTTGTGTTTTAAAAGTTGCTGCTCTGCCGATTCAAGAAGTGACCTGAGTCACTGAGTTCCTTTCAGGACAGAGCTGGAGTGATGAATCTTATTCTTAAAAAAAACATAGTGTGTGAGAGGACACAATGACTCAGTACACTTATAAAGTGTACTCAGTGCAATAACTATGGAGCAACAGGGAAAGATGCTCCTGAGATTGCAGTCAGGACATGTTCAGGTGAAAGAAAGATGACTGAACTGTAGAGGTTACTCATCTCATCTGTACTCATATTGAACAAAGGTACCTGATGCATGAATGAACTGCAGATATACACTGTCATCCTGTGATTTGAAAACTTCATAGGTCACATTTGGTCACTCATGAATTTACAGTTAAACGGATTCAATTCAGTCCAGTTCAGCAACACAACTACAAACATTGTACTACTTTGACACATTTCCAACAGTGGGTGTTGCTGACACTGATTTTATTTAATACCACCAATATCATTTTGCAACTGCATAAAAAAACATTTCACTTCATATTTGTTGAAATTGTAGTAGACCTGGGTGACAAAATTACAGCAGTATTTATCATTGATAGACACTTCATCTATAGCAATAAGAACATTTTTTATTGAATATTGGATAATTTCATGTCACGGATTGGTGGAATTTAGGAACCCAAAGTGAGGTGTGTGTGTGTGTGTGTGTGTGTGTGTGGGGGGGGGGGGGGGGGGGGGGGGGCACATGGAAAAGAACAATTTCAAACAGTTTTATAGTACAGAACCAAAACAATGGAAAGTGTCACCGTTCACAGGCAATGAACTCCATTGTATTTAGTCAATAAAAATGAGAAAATACATCATTTTCACAGCACAGTTCTCTAACTCTATGTATGAATGCATTGAGTGCATCAGACTAGTGAGAAACTTACATCACCTTGTGTCAAAAACCCAAACTTTCCATTTAAGACTCTATTATTGGACTTTATAGGCAGCCATGCTCCTCTTGCTGTTAACATTACCAGAACAAAAGTTTACACTCAGTTTTAATGAGCAATATTCACAAAATTAATGAAGGGCTTTCTTTCCAGGATATCGGCAAAGTAGGAGGTCAAATGGAGTTTCAGGTTATTGAAAGGAAAGAAAAGCTGCCTTTGTTTCTCTGTTTTAGACCAGTTTGATTCCACTGACCTCCATTGCCAAAGGGCTTGGATTAGCGAGGCACTGGCGCTTCATCAAACAGGATTTTCCATCAGCGGTGGGCAGACGCAGCCTGACAGTGACTCATACAGGAGAAGCCTGGGTAGAAGAGTGTCTTTCCTTATCCGCTTTGTCATTTTGTGTCCCTCAATGCTCTTTAGTTTTGTCCTCTGTGTTTTGCAGTCTTTCACTCTCCCAACTATCTCCATCCATCTGATCTGACTGATGGCACCAATACTATCGTCTTAATGTGTAATAAATAAATTTCAGCAATTATACTAGAATCACTAAAATTGAATGAATCCACCTTTAATTTCAGTAGCTCAAAATGCTGCAGTTCGGCAGAATTAAAATTGTATGGCTATTTACCCTAATTTTTTACCCACGTTAGGGTGACAATGTTGATCTGTCCATTCAGTTAGCTACTCTCAACAGCCACATTTTGTTCCAGACTGAAACATCTTGACATATTTAGATGAACTTGTACTTGTGGCGGTAGCGAGGGGCTAAATAATAATGTGGTGGAGCTTGGAGCCAGAGCGGGTGTAAACTCACCCAATACCTCATTATTTGCTAACGCCACCTTAGGAATTTCACCCAAGGAATTGTTTCACCTCTGGCAACTACTTCAGAGACACACAGGTCCATTATGCCATGAGGCAGGAGATGTAGTTCTGGAACAATACAATTATCTTTATTAACAATTTGATAAAACCCACTTAAAGCAGTTGTACTAGAAAAGGGAGGGGAAGTGAACAGAATCATCCATCCAATATCTATACATCGGTTAATCCTCATTAGGGTCATGGGGGTGCTGGAGTCTATCCCAGCTGAGTTAGGGTGAAGGCAGGGGACACCCTGGACAGGTCACCAGTCTATCACAGAGCTACATATAGAGACAAACAATCACACTCGCATTCACATCTGCGGACAATTTAGAATCATCAGTTAACCTCAGCATGTTTTTGGACTGTGGGAGGAAGCCGGAGAAAACCCACACATGTACAGAGAGAACATGCAAACTCCGTGTAAAAAGATCCTTGGAAGGCTGGGATGCAAACCAGGATCATCTAGCTGCAAGGCGACAGTGCTAACCACCAAGCCACTGTGCAGCCCTATTGTAAGCAATAAATCATTAAATACATTATTAGCAAGTATTTCTCTGTAAAACTCCCAGCTCTGGTGACTGTCCCCTCACTGTTGTCACTGATTTTGTCACTGTGTGTGTTTCTGTGTTTTTAGTTGTAGTTATGTGAGATAGTTTCATAACCTAACACTCATTTCTTGTCTCTGCTACCCTCATCTGTTCTGTAATTTCAGATGTGTAGCAGAGGGAATGCTCTCTCATGTCATTCACCACCTGACAAAACCTGAAAAGCCAAAAACTGTGAGCAAGGTGACCTTCTGTGGAATAAAAAAGGGTGAAAAAGGCTGCTGCACATCATAGTGCTTCACAGTTTGCACGCACACATGGACAAATTTAACACTGCATGCTAAAGTTTTAGCATTGTATCCTGTGCACTTAACCAAAACCACTCCACCAAGAACTTTGTGTTTATTTCTAACATACAAGCTCTCTTCTCTATTTTCCACATCCTGCCCTTTCTTCTCTAACTCCTCTCCTGACCTTTAAAGGTTTCAAGTATACTTAGTGACGGCATCACACATAGAAGACAGATACCTGTTTATAACCCACGCATTCAAGAGCATTTCTGTTGAGCAGCTGGACTGACAATTACTCTCAGTAATGTAAATTACAAATAAATAGATGTTTATTCTCTAGAAGCAACATAATGCCTCTACATAGGCTCTCTTAAAATGATACATTCATTCAGATATAGATGCCTTCTGTTTCTCTGTCTGAAATCAGTGTGAACCTATTTCATTCCACTGTGAGCAACATACTGTGTGACATAAACAAACCTTTCCCTGCCAAAGTTTTTCTCAATAAAAGTACGTCATCTTGAGTTCTTAGCTCACAGTACAGACATGTTTTGAAAGATAGAATTGTGTCTTATAGCAAGAAAAAAAATACAGTGGTGAATTTCAAAGTCAAAATCCTCTCCAACAAAGGTTATTCTGTGTTTCAGACTGAAATAACTCCTGGTCTGTTACAATGTGAAGAGAACATCCAGGATTTGTGAGATCAGCCCAGAGCTGAACTTTCGATCAAAGCAGATTTTGCATGTTATTAAAGTTCAGATTCTGCTTTTGTGTTTACACTTGAAACATGAGCTTGTAGTTTGGACTGAGACAAGTGTCCTCCTCTTGTGTTCTGCAGTTGGGTTAAAAATGCAAAGTTTGAGAAGGACGGTGGCGAGAGAGGAAACATCACTGGTCATTTATATCTAAAGGTTTTTCTGTTTGGAAGCATTAAAGCTGCACTCATCAGTATCTTATATCGATAGTCAATCGAGTGTCTATTTGTAATGTGAAAATGGCAAAAAACTAACACTCTGCAGTTCCCTTCTGCTTTAAGGAATGCAGGGAATTGTTCTGTTTTTACAGCTTGCAGCTTTAACTTTTACTTTACTCACATTAATTCCAACTGAATGAAAACGTTGCAAAATTTTTGCTGGAGGTGTGAATGTGCAGCTGTTTGCTAAACAACTGGTCACATCATCTTCTTAAGGTGCTAATAACATGCCATTGGCAGATTTACAGCTTGTTATGCTGCCACAGAGTGGTTAAAGGGAAAAATAATACCAGTTTATCACTCATCTGGATATTGTAGTGACATCTTAAGTGTCTGAAGGTTGCCTGATTTTGCTCACATTTCTTATTTACTCGTTTGGTTTTACATGTGTTTAAACTCAAGTTTTCTCTGATTCTCATCATCTCTTACATGCATTTATACGCACGATCTCTCCATGTACGTTTCTGCACGTATTTATGGCATTAGTTCCACCAATCTATCTTGTGTTTGTTATTTCTTGTTGGTTGTCTGTTTGTTTCTACTTCCTTTTTCTCTCCTTTACCCTCAACCCAACAGATTGAGGCAGATAATCTGCCCTCCCTGAGCCTGGTTCTGTTGGAGTTCTCTGCCTGTGGAAAAGCAGATTTTCTTCACCACTGCCACTATACTGCTCATAACATAACCAGTCACATTTAAGTTAGTCAGGTTAATTTGCATTGTAAATAATATTGGTGGTTCCTAACCTTAAAGTTTGTATATTATTGTAGCATTTTAACCATAAAATTTTATTCAGTCATAATAATTTTGCAGGGTATTATTTTCAATGTTTAGGGTAGTCAGGTAAATTCATATTTTTTATATTATTGTAAGTTCTTAACCATGATATTTACATTAGTTGTGTTTTTTGATTTTGAAAACTCCAAAAACACAGCGTTTCTTTGTCTGTGGAATTGGAATATTTACAATAAAAGTTCATATCAGACAGGCGTAGAGATACTGTTGTTTGGATCACCTCACCATGTTTAAAACTTGCTTATACTGCAACAGCTGGCACTGTAGCCGCCCGTTACAGGCGCACATTCGCTGTTATACCACAGCACTATTGTAGGAATTATTGTATGAAAGTCAAAGAAATTGCTTTTCCTGCAGCTTATATTTAGTAACATTAGCCACAATAATAGCAGACCAAGTAAGGCTATAGCATCAAAGACTGAGTATTCTGAATGGAGCAAGCGTGTATTTACTTATTATCTTTTGATGCCACATTTTGTTTGTAAGAGAAGGAATGTGTAATGCTTTCTTTCAAAAGTTACGCAATCTTAATTTAAGATCGACTCCCACATAGGAAGAGACATTTTGATTTTTTTTTATTTTTACTAAAACAAGGGATATAGAGGTGCAGAGATTTCTCCAGTGACCTGAACATCATCTGACCGGTTCTCAGGTGGAATAAGAAAAATCAGCAAGACACAGTTCAGGTAAGAGAGCAGAGTGCACTGATCCACATCTCTCATCCTGCTTACGCTCATCAGTCACTCCTCAGGACGTGTCCACTTACATGAAAGCTGATTTTCAGAATAAAAGCCAAAGCTGCTGAAATCCAGCAGTGTGTCAGCGCTTGGGGCCACTCAAGGCACCGGAGCAATTCAGAACACCACAGGGGACATCGGCACCTTCCCTCTCCAGAGAGCATCTGTTTATGCAGGCAGAAGCTGATTAGTGATTGCTGGCAGCGCTGCAGCAGTGGAGTGTGCTTGTTTGTTACCTTGCCCAGAGACCGCCCACCTGCCAACAACTGGCCACAGTGTGTGCTCCTCCTTCACAGAAAACACTCTCTCCACCCAGCTCTCTGGTAGTTCAGCTACTTTATTTGTACCAAAGCTGCATACATACACATTTAAAAACTACTGCTGGATTAATATATTGTCTGTCTCTGGTTCCTATAGATCGCCAAAGTGAAAACATTTAAGAAATTGTCTCTCTTATCGTTACTGTTGCATGTACCTCTACATCAAAAATGATTTTTAATTCCTGTCTTTTCCTAAGGGAATCATGGGTTGTTTTTGATACATTCATCTATCATTGTCATCATTAATCATATGGATGGTAATGGATAAATACAGGCGCTGAAGCAGAGGGACTGAGAATCCCATAGAATATGCAATAAAGAAGTTATCTTTGGGGAAGAATTATATTATCAGTTTCCACATAAACACACATTAGGTGCAGTTTATGGGTTCAGTAATAAAGCCTCAGGTTCAGTGTCTTGCTGGTTTGTTGGTTTGGAGCCTGTTTGTACTGAATGCAAATTTTGTTAAATCAGGATTACGCCTTATCATGTAGGAAACTGTTTGTGTTTTTTCGTGGTGACACCTTAGAAACAACCCAGTCTCCTCTGAACAAATGTCCTTGGAAGCATGTTTAGTGCAAAGTAAAAACATGGGCGGGTTTAAATGAGTTATTGTCCGTAGAATAGCCTGAGGTAGAACGCTTTTTTCTCTCTGTGTATACTTGTTTATCATTTAGCCTTGGTTCCAATCTTGTAGGTGATTAGAAAGCAGTTGTTTGATAGAGTAGATACCGAATTGAAACTGTTACACAGACTGCATTGACATGGAAAATTGAAATGCGGTATAGGTACACCATGACCTTGTTGGAAGAATCTAGTAGAAGATGTGATCAGTGACTCACACTTATGTCCATGTGCTTCAGCCTTGAATCAAAAGACAAATAATTACACTGTAGCTTACACAAGGCCACACATATGTCAGCTACAGGGCACATATGTGTGTTAGACTGCAGTGAAAAAGCTCTGAAAACATCACAAACAGATTAATAAAAGACACAAAATACAAACAAGTAATGCAATTTTTAACCTATTCAATATACAGCATGTACACTGTAAACCAGGAGGGAGGAGAAATAGATTTGGTGTTTCTAGTGAAACAGTGTTGGAAGCTAAATAAATGTACAGTATGCCAAACTGGTTGTCATGACGATGATAACAACCCTCGCTTACTATATCATGTGCTGTGTTGGTGTAGCCTCCAAGATATAGGAAATCATCAACTTTTTTGATTTCTGACCCATCTAGTGCATGCAATGTCTCCTCAGATGTTGGGTTAAGGTGCATGAACTTCGTTTTTTCAGCATCCAGGAAGAGTCCAATCTGTCTTGTTTCTCTCTCTACCCAATGTAGAAGGTCTTTTGCTTCACTGAGAATGTCTTCCGGGAGGACAATGTCATCTGTGAATGCAAGTTCTGGGAGGACTTCTTGAAGGTGTCTGTAATACCCTAAACTATATATATAAAATAAATACAGTATAAATACATCACCTCACTTGTCCTACAATACAACAGCTACTAAAGGATGCTGTCATACTGAAATACAATAGAATTTCAATGCACAAGTTCAATATAAAACCTAGGTGTTTTTTAAAAAATAATAATATGAATAATAATAACTTTATTTATATAACACCTTTTATGGTCTGGAAATCTCAAAGTACAGCGTGTCCACAGTATTGATCACATTGTGCATGACACAAAAATTTCAAAACCAATAGTCTCTTCTTACATATTTACACAGCTTTCAACTCTATTATAAGGTGTTCAAATGCAGAAAGGGTTTGTCCAGATGACCTTCAATTCTAAATGATGATTTCCAAACTCAAGAATAAACTTTGATGCTTAACTGTACCCTCAATTTTGTGGGTGGGAGTACATGTAATCTGTAAATACAATTTGTGTCTGCACAGTGACCATGCAAAAAGTGTGCATTTTCTGCGGTAAAGTTCACGTGCCAAACATGTAAATATGACCTAATGGGCATGTATAGAACCAAGGGCATGTATAGAATTAAATCTTCCAAGTAGGACTCCAAGTGGACTATAAAACAAGTATAACAGCAACTACATGCACACACGTCTACAAGAAACTACAGTATAACCAAGGATGGAGGCAGTCAAGAAACCATACTGGGATGAAAAGTAGAAAATTGACACTGACATTGACTCATTTTGTTTAATGACCAATCTGGAGTTCAAGAACTACTTAAAAAAAGAAACAAAAAAAACCCAAACTGGGCATCTTGATTCAATTCTGTTACATTTCTCTGAACTGCATGTTTTTGGTGGGCACCTCTCAAGGGTAAAGAGATACTAAGGCCACTTTATGTCCAATTTCTCAGCCAGTTTTGTATAGGAGAGCAAAACAGGAAGAAATCTGGTGAAGGGAATGATTTGGGATCTAGCAGCAAGAATCAAGCCTGTCCTCTTATCTCATGTGTTTCAGTCCAGTCAAGAATCAGAAACCAGGACGAGGGGGTTCAAAAGTGAAGGACTTAGAGAAGAGGATATAGCAGCAGGTTGCTGACTGAATGAGAATTTAAGATTGTAGGAGAATATAAGAACCTGAGAATGCAGAAAGAAGTGGCAGAAAGACACAGAGAATGAGGGAGAGGAAATAAAAGAGAGTGCATTTGCTCATCTCCTTATCTCTCGCCTACAAATCCACTTTCAAATCATAGGCCAGAGGGAAAGAGGGAGTGTGAGAGAGATTCAGGCAGGGATGGAGCAGTAGGTAGCAGGATGAGTCTCTTATCTCCTGCCTTCGGTTGAGTTTGAGTGCCAACAGACGGCATTGTAAAGCTGTCATCGCTATAGCATTAATAGAAAAACCTGATCTCATCATAGCATAGAAAAGCCCAGAGAAGAATAGAGACCTTTCCTTTCCTTCTCCCTCCTCTCTCTTTGGCTTGAGCCAACTTCATCAAATTAAATTATATTGTATTACATCCTTCCCTAATCATATTACATTCTAATTTCATATCCTAGAGCTCTCTGGATTGAATACCTTGTAGTGCAGAAGGGTTCTGTAATACATTGTGTACTTAAAGGACATCATCTGCTACTTGCTATAGTAAAGCACACCCATATTTCATATCTCAGCGTGCAGTGAATAAATGGAAGGCTTTTGTCATGTGTAAGAGTTTACTTTAGAATTACATTTTCATGGCAAGATAAGCTACTGAATCTAATCCCATCATATCTACAGCAGGCTGACCTTCGCTGAATGAGTATCACTGCAAATCGTGAGTCTTTACAAGACTGATTTTCATTCGCTTGTATGTGTGTGTATGTGTGTGTGTGTGTGTGTGTGTGTGTGTGTGTGTGTGTGTAAATCTCTACTTGTAATATCTGTTTTCAGTCTTTCTTTCCAATAAATTAACTTTTAAATCCTGAGCTCAGGGTAGTGGAAGTAAAGGTCATCATTGTTGCAACTCTCTTCTTTTTTTTTTTGTACACAGTTCTGGCTTTGCAGAATTATCTTAGAAGTGCAAAGACTTAAAGAGTTTGACCCATGTCTTAGCTTTTCTGAAAGTGCAATCATTGTTCTCTAACAGAGCTTCATTGGCAGGTTTCTGGAAAAAAGACTTGCATATTTCATACTAATAGATAAAAGAAAATAAATAAGAATGTTGCTGACTATGACCTTGCTGTGCAGCTCCTGTACCAGTTTTAAGACTTTTGATGCTTGTACTTTTAATCACGTGTACACTGAAGAAAATTGCAAATTATGGGTGACTCCTTTGTGCACCTCGGCACACCTGATGAACCCAGAAAACATCACTGATTATGTGTTCAGGCGCATTGACATGATTTATTTTGAAAGTCAGAGGTACTTTACAACTTCCTAGATGCGTTTCAGCAAGAAACAACAAATGACAAGGCCTACAATTCTGTCACATTTAAATATTTCACTTGTATTTTGCCTCTGATTGGCTTCTTGAGACAGCCAACTCTCATGTGTAACACTGTGACAGCTTTAACCCTTTGATGCACAACATGGGTCAAAAGTTACCCAAATCCAATGGAAAGGGGTATCTCCTGACCCACACTGCACATCAAAGTAATAGACTAAGTTGAGACAAGTTGTTGTCACACAAACCTTTGTGATTATCACATTTCTCCACAAACCCTATGTTTCTGTGTTGAACTACATTAATGATATCACAACAGAAATCATGGAACATTCATTTTGAAGCTTGAAGATTCTCGTACATGGAAAGTGACAACACTTGCACCTTTTTGTGCTGTATGATGTACTTCAGAAATTTTGTATAATCTAGAAGGCGTATTGTGACATGCAAACTTTATTCATATTTTTCGGACCAGTTTCTCCAACTTTTAGGAATATTTTTACCTTTTGAGAAATATAATTATTCATTTTCTTGTCAAGCAACCACAAACTGTCATTTTACATTTTAGTTTTGTAGATTAAACACATTATATAACATGAGCTTATAAGTGATTATTAAAGATTTTTTTGAAAACTTTAGACACAGTCTTGATTGTTTTCTATTTTTATTTTTTTTTACTCCAGCTGCTATTTTTTTTTGTTGTTGTTGTTGTTGCTAAACTTGGTTAATATGCTGGCTTTTGATTTATAATATGCATACAGATATGGGATTGGTGTCTCTCTGAAAATCAAAGAGCCAAGACGTAATTTTTTAGGATTAGAAAACAAGTTATGAACAATATGACAAAAAATGTGTCGGCTTTAGGTACAGAAACTGGTAATATAGGAGATAAAATGTTACCCAAATCTTCCATCACTGCTGGTAAACAGAAAAACCAAACCCAGCAGAGTAGTAAATGCAGCAGAGTTCTGTAAGCAGACACCAAAATGAGTTTATTTTCACCCACTGAGGTAGCTCATTTGGTATAGAAATAACAGAGTAGCCGGATGGCAAAGAGCCACAGTGATGCCTGTGCTGACAGTCAGAAAACCTGAATAACAACAAAATCATGTAAACATGGATACCAGTAATCTTGATGTTTTGTGTGAAGCTCATCTCAATATTATAAGACTCACAGATAGGACATCAGCATGCATGTAAATATACTTACAGAATACTTTTTTTCTGCTTAGACAAGTGTTTATTAGCAAATCTGTCTCCATAGCCCACAAACACCTGCTGTTTCTTTCCTCCGTGTGGGAGGAGGACAGAAATCATCCAACTGGCACCAGTGGTAGGACCACTGTAGTCCAGCGTTTCACTAAATAAAAATATTTTACTGCCTTTTTTTTTATTGCAGCATGGTCGAAAAGAACTTTTAAAAGTGCTGTGTTTTATAGTTAGTTTTAGTGTCAATAAATACTGTCCTTTTCCAACAGCAAAGCAACACTTAAGCAGCTTTACCATCCACCACAGCTGCAGCAGAAGGGAAGGCCCATGAAACCATCACAGCCAGTCCTCTGAATGTGTTCTTGCTGATTAAAAGACTATTTAAAACCAAGGAGTCGTGAGATGCAAAGCACAGTACCGTACACTGGGTTAGTAAAGTCAGAGGGAGTGTGAAATACTTTCACTTGAGAATTAGAGTGTGGGAACAAATTAGAGCATTATGAATTTGAGCCAAAACTTGTATACCTTCGAAACATGCTCCTAAAAACGGTACGACTTTACAAAGGCACTATCAATGTTGTCCACTTCTAGAGGTTATCCACTAAATGCAGCGATCTAAGTGAGTCAACATAGATACAGAGATACAAAATCTATATAGTGGAGGTTGGGGTGGATGGATGGGTCAACAAAACATTGGGTGTTAAGAGAGGAGGCCGATGTTCATTCCCGGTTTTAAAGTCCCATTTTAAATATTGCCGTGACCAGTCCTTAAGATTGCTTTTTCCCTTTTCATTATCTCTTGTCTTTCCTTCCATACCTAACAGAATTGTTGATCCCATACCAGCCTGTTTGCAACATTAGATAATCAGATATGGCCTTTCTGTTTCAAAGTCAAGAATGAAATCTAAGGGTGGTCAAGCATTTTTGATTTATTCTCTTTACCCTTTATCCATCCATTATCTATACACCGCTTAATCCTCATTAGGGTCGCGGGGGGGGGGGGGGGGGGGGGGGGGGGGGGGGCCTGGAGTCTATCCCAGCTGACTCAGGTGAAGGCAGGGGACACCCTAGACAGGTCACCAGTCTGTCACAGGGCTACATACAGAGACAAACAATCACTCTCACATTCACACCTACGGGCAATTTAGAATGACCAATTAACCTCAGCATATTTTTGGACTGTGGGAGGAAGCCGGAGTACCCGGAGAAAACCCACGCATGCACAGGGAGAACATGCAAACTCCGTGTAGAAAGATCCCGGGAGAGCCAGGATGCGAACCAGGGATCTTCTCGCTGCAAGGCGAAAGTGCTAACCACTACATCACTGTGCAGCCCCTTTACCCTTTAATCAATTCAATTTTATTTATATAGCCCCAATTAAAATTCAGATTTTCTGAAGATGCTTACAGAACCCAAATGGCCGAAACCTCCAGAGCAAGCAATAAGGGGTTGGTGGCAAGAAAAAAAAACTCCTTTACCAGGAAGTTCCCCTTTATTTTTTCACTTATTTAAATATTATTTTATTTATTTATTATTATTACTAGCCTTGTATTTATGGTTTCACTCTTCATTTTCTTTAATTTCACCTGTTCTTTTTCCTTACTTGGACTGGCCATTTTTGGTTCTGTTATTATTCGATCCTGTGTTGTATTGATTTATTTTGAAAATCTTATATTATTGCCTACTTGCCTCTATGGTCTTTCTCCTTCTGTTTGGACTGACCGGCTTTCTGCTGTTCAACAGTCTTCCTGAGTAGCCTTCACTTTTTTTGCCCTGTCTGTGAGACACTTTGTAAACTCTGCATTGTAAAGGTGCCATATCAACGTTTGTTTTTCTTTCTTCCATTTTTTTGTTTCATTCTATCCCTAACTTTCCCTCATCGATTGCATTTGTTTGGCTCCTCTTCAGTTGCAATATATTTATTGATCCCAAAGCCTCCCAGCTAATGTTCCTTCCCCACACTCATCACAAAGTCTCTTTTATTCTATCTCATTCACACACATGCACCATCTGTGGCTCTTTATTGTGTGGAACTATTCGAGTCTGCTACAATAGACTGCTTGTGATATGAAACTGCCAGTACAGATATAATAGTCGGTGGCAGGTAGATTCACTCCCTTCCCACCCTTTCATTTTGCCTATTCCCGTCTGTCTCCTCCTCCTCTGCTCCCCTTAGAAACAAGATAAGTTTGTTGGAAACTCTTTGTTGTTGCAGGCCATTGTCTGTCGTCTCCTGTGATTAACTTATATCCACCATTATAGATACCGCCAGAACCTGAAAAGATGTATTAGTTAATTAACTTAATGGTGTGTGTGTGTGAGTATAAGGTATGAGTGTGTGCGTGCATGTGTACAGTATGTGTGTGACTGGTTAAAATGTATGTGTGCGTGTGTGTGTGTGTGTGTATGTTGTCTGCTGAATTGAGCAATATAAAGAAAGAGCCTCATTACCTCAAAACCAGGAAGACAAATTGGAACCAATGGTCTGATCATTCCTCAACTTATAATTAATGACACAGAGTGCTTCCAGCCGGAGTGCTTATCGCTGCACGTTTTCATCACAGAATCACCCTCGCCTCCTGGTTTAACAGGAAGCATATTGTACAGGTGACACCGGTGGTCTTGTGGTTACAGAAGTGAGCATGGAAGCGGAAATTTGCCAGTATGAATCTCTGCACCAGCTGGACAAAATGTGCGCCGAGTAAGGAAATGGACATAAAAGGCAGAGAAGGGCATGACAGGAAACAGCATGGAGCTCAGACCACTCAGCCAATTAATTATGTATGGAAAAACTTGTGGAAAATTCATTGCAAATGTTACATATGTGCATCTTTGGAGTTTTTAAGGACCACTTTTTATTTCAGTCGATTCTTGGATCAGATGTTTAGGTGGAAGTTTAGAAAATCTTGTAGAAGTGTGAGTGTGAATCCTCCATTGTAAGTTGTTTAGATGTTTATCTGAATATATCCTGGTTCCAAGGGACACCTTTTGATTCCTGAAGATAAATCAGTCATGTAACATGAATCCATTGATGATTTAAGTCAATTTAAAACTGTAAGTGAGTCAGGATACTGTATTGGAGCTCATATTCATGAAAATCAATCTTATTATCTTACAATATATAAAGCATGGCAGTTAAAGTTAATAGCAGTCTGGCAGAATCTTACTGTCTGGTTATTTTTGTTTTAAGATCAACTACCTGAGTCAGTCTGGATGAAACTATCGACAGTTTTAATTTCGTCAGTGGTAACTTTGAAGATATATTACAAAAGGGAGACTATAACTAAAAAAAGAACTTTTGAAAACAAGAAATATGACCAAAAGTATGACATTTTGTATTATAATTAAACCTAGACCGTAATATGAAAGACTGACAAATGGACAAATCAACTAATTACTATTTTCAAGATTCTGTGTGTGAGATTTTGGACATTAATATCTCATTAATGTTCAGTATGGTGGTGTCCTTAGCAGAGGACGAAGTTACACACCCTGTATGTTTTGTAATCTTCACTTCTGGGCATGTTTTGGCAGCTGGTCCGGCTGTGCATGCATGCGAGTCCCTCCCTTTGAAATGTTCTGGTTATAAAGCATGATGGAATTAGGAAGGTGTGGCCAATAATGTTTTTATCTCAGATGCTGGTTCCCTAGTGTAATATCCAGTGGTTCTGAAGGTCATATATGCATTTTCAGATCATATTCAGATCAGAAGAATCACACACTGGAACCTACAGTTTCTGCTAAGCAAAATTTTCTTCCCTAGGCACCCGAAAATATCTCTCTAAACTTAACTTGACCTGTTGCACTATCATGTTATACCGTTCTGTTTTGCTCAGTGATGCTGCTTCTCGGATGGAACATATACATTTATCCACAATCTACTGAGAATTAAAGAAGAAAGTGACCAACAAACAGCTGGGACACGTAGGCAGCACACTGACATTTATGTAAGGTGAACTAACATGTCATTATCATGTGCTTTTAGTCGGCTATTTCTTGCATTGCTTTCAAAAGAAAAGCTCCCGGATTAATGTCAGCAGACAACCATGCAATTACATTTGACATTTTAGTCCAACTCAGACCAAACCCAGACAATGAACAGTTCACTGGCATTCAAAGGACTTGGATTAGCTCAGAATTTTACGTTTTTGTTGGCAGTTTGCTACAGTAATGACTAGCATCATAATATAAAAGATATTTATACAGTAGTTGAGGCAAAGCTAACTGATATTTGACAGACGCGCTCAAAATATTCTCAAATAAACTTTGTAACCTTTGTACAGCAATTTTAATAAACACAACATTTATGTCTGAAATGCTACCAGAGGCTTTCCAGTTGCTTCAGTGAATCATTTTAAAAGGAGAACAAAAGTTCACCGGTACTTTTCTGACACAAGCAATGGATGACTGCAACTTTTGTAGAGCATACTTACACAGCTGAAACACATTACGTCTGATGTAATATTACATCATCAACTGCACGAGTCGATCTTTTCTGATGCAATCTGTAAGAAATGTTGCTGTACACTCTTCTTTGAACACCAGCATCTTTTAGTGAGCAATCAGCTGCTCTGCAGAAACTGTAGTAATGAGTGAGTTGTTCTGTTCCATCAGCCAGAACTTAAAAACGATAACTGGATATGCTGAACAGTCATTTTGTTGTTGTGGTACTGAAGAACAGAGTCATTTGGACTCTATGAGAACAAGTGAACAGAGCCCTCGCCATTAACCTTGTAACCATGGTAACTGCACACAACAAAGAGGTTGACATCTGTAGCCTTGAGATGTTTAGCCAACAATAAAAGCTAAAATGCATGAAAAAAGTTAAATGCTCAACTGATGCAAATTTCATCAAAAGAAGATTTTGCTATTAGATTAGAAAATTCTAGTAAATCCTGCATAATTTTCAGATAAGTCTTTCTGTGTTCTCTTGGCACAACTACTTCAACATTGTTAAAGAACAGCTTGGAGGGTGAATTTTTCAATCAATTTATACTCAACTTTCCATGAAAATTTTAGTTTTCCTTTGGGATTTATTGTTATATTTATGTGACTAAACCTGAGCAAGACTCTGTTACACTTTCTGAGTTGGAATCAGATCATAGAGACGCAGCAGCCTGCCATAAATGATTGCTCAGGTTGGAAGGCTTGTTTATCAAATAACAAATGCAGGCGAAAAATCGTCTGTGTAGGTTCTCATTCATCCAGGTCATGGTTATCCAAAGTTGTTTAAATCAATCCAACTGGACTTTAAGAAGGTTCCTTGAAGATGTTTCACCTCTCATCCAAGAGGCTTCTTCAGTTCTGGTGGCGGTCGATGTTGCCTCAGCTTATAACCTCTGTGAGGTGTGGTCAGGCTATTCATATTCCGACGACCATTGTCAAGGCATGTCTGGCTCCTCAACGATGGTCGTTGGGAGCCAGGGAGTGATAATGGGGGTCGTTGAAATGCGAGTTTTACCGAGCCCTCGTATGCTAATGGTGGTCATTAGCATGAGCCACTTCACATGAGTCATTCTGCTGAGTAGTTCTTTTGGGGAGTTTTGAAAGGACCTGATTGTAAATCGGCAAAAGATGATGTCGCAGACCACCCCCCCCCGGTTCAGAGATGGCTTCTCCACTTTGACATGGATGGCTTCTTTCACACCTCTCTCAAACCATCTGTCCTCCCTGTCCAAAATCTGAACATGAGTGTCTCTGTTTCTTGAGGTGAAGGAAGACCTCCGAGGAGAAAAATCCTTTTGATTTGGGGATTTTGTTACTGGTGAGACAATTACGACAACTTTGTGCTTCTGCAAAGTGATAATTTGATTAAACAGGGCTGCTAGTAATCAGGTCTAAATGTGTCTATTCCACCCCATCTCAGTGCAGTTTGGTAGTCTTTTGGATTTATTAACTAAGAGGGTGAATACTTTTCCACACAGGAATATATTGGACAACTTTTTGTGTCAATACACTGAACATTTAAAACTCCTATTTTTTTCTTTACTCGTCGCCTTTGTTTCATGTTAGATTCTGTTTGAAGTTCTGTCATCTGTCACAGATGAAGAAATTGGGGGGGAGTTGAATGCATTTTTACAGCACTGTGCAAGATACCCTTTCTTAAATAGACTTTAGACAAAATCACAAAAATTAAAAACCATTGGGAAAACAGCAAGCAATGCATTTGTCAGTATCCATGGTGATGGATCCTGTTATCGTACCACAGAGAATGGCAGTAGCTTCAATAAAATGACATTTAATAAAGAAATATAAAGAATATCACGATGCTGAACAGCAAATAGTAATAAAAATATTCTTTTTCTGCACATGAAGACAACACAATCCCACACGAAAAGGTTATTTGTTACTGCTGGACTGATGGGGATTCCCATTTATTCACTTTGGTAAGCTTTGATTAATGAGCAGTGAATCATGGAGGTTTTGAAAGACTGGCGCTCAACAGTTGTGCAATATAGTTATATCTAACTCCTGTTTGTGTGTTAATGTTAATGAGTAGAGTCAAACACCAATCAGTTGCTAGTAATCACCTCATGTGCATGTAGTGGATCTGATCTTGCTTTATGTTGTGTGGATGGATGAGGACCAGACTTCTTGGTGCCTGAAATGGCAAGATAATTACTTTGCTACAGTTGTTAGGAGACAAACTTTCACAGGGTGTATCACACATCTACTACCATAAGAAACTGCTAAAATCACTTCAGGAGAGAGTCTTCAAAATACACATAAATTTCGAGAAAATTTCTAATAACCTGTTTATAATTTAGCACAAGTACACTCTATTTTATAAAACACATGTTGGTCACACTGATAGGAATCAGCAGACAACTACAGCGTATTCTGCAAAAAAAAAAAAAAACAGCAAAAAAACATCATAATAAGTAATTGAATGTCATATTCAGTATTGAAATATTCAGGCAATTCGAGCGAGATAATGCAATTTGTTTCCAATATAGCTGACACTGTTTTCTTTAAAGCAGCAGACAAGTTCCACTAAAGGAGAAAAAAAGCACTTGACTGTTTGCTTTCAAGAAATAAACTTCTTTGTATGGCTTGAGTTTAAGAACCAGTGAAAGGTACCAATGCATCAGGAAGATTTCACTATTTTAAGAAAAATCTGATTTTCAAAGAGTAACTGTCATCTGTCCTTTCCTCTGTTTGGTTCAGTTTTTCCATTTAGTTGTTTCCATCCATATCAGTTTGTTTGTTCATCTCTCCTTTTTTTCCTCCACACCTTGCGCCTACACACTTGAGATGAATATTCAGTGTTCCATGTAAAACAGCAATTTCTCATGTTCTGCTTTTTGAGCGGCAGATAGATAACTTTGAATGTGCACCTTGAATGTGACATAATGAGACGCGTATTCATATTAATGCTCTGTGGTTACTTAGAAGAAGACTTGAAAGAAAGTCGTGCTCTGTGCACGCGTGGGAGGAGAGGTGGGCTTCAATGTCCAGCCTGAGCTACTACAGAGAGATAGAGAGGAGGTGGGTGGAGAGAGAGGCCTCGAGAGAGATGGGAAGATGAATGCGTGGGAGGAGATCAACACAAGGGAGACGAGGAGGGAAAAAGAGAGTGGAGGCACACCTTAGCTGTCTGTGTCTGTGAAAGGTATGGGAGTCCCTCAGCTTACTGGCTATAAAGGCCTGGGTGGTAGCATCACCCACGGGTGATCACTGACCTGGGGCTGGAATGAAAGCTCCTGCATGCTCTGTAAAAAAATTCAGCTTTAATGGGAACTTCCAGTTTTTACAGCCCTTCTAAGCATTATTGTTCAGTTGTGGTGAATTATGCCTGGGAGTGTGGTGGGGGGTGAACATCACTGCTTTTGTCCTACAGTCTGTCCCAGTGTCTTTATGTGTGCACAGAGCAGCAGTTAGCCAGCCCTCCCCTCATCCAGGTGTGACACCTTAAATATACGGTCACTTTTATTACTCCTCCAAGGTACGTGACGGAGTGCTGTGATGATCGGCGTACATTTGTCTGTCTGTTGGCAACTTTATTCAAAAACCAATTTGGATGAAATTTTCAGGGAAGGTCAGAAATGACACAAGGACCAAGTGGTTAGATTTTGGCAGTGATGTAGCTCATAGTCTGGGACTTGTTAACGAATTTGTTAAAGATTTCTGTATCATTGCGAGATAGCAGTATGGTGTCACTGTAACTATGACAACAAGTGAACACTACATCAGCTGTCTGCTGACGATCACATGATTGTGATCCTACTACAAATCGACCGCTGCAGACTTATCGGGACTTATCGGTCAGAAATGATACAAGGAACAACTGATTAAATTGTGGGGGTGTTTCCGAGTCAAATCAATTCCCGCCATCCGCTACATATTTAATATAATATATATTTTTTCGTCATGCCCCCATGTATGATGACAATGAAGCTATTCTATTCTATATTTAGGTCACGCGATCCAGTATCCGTACATAATGCACATTGTACACATGCATAACACGTCTGTGCTCAGCGCAAGGTCATTTTGTTTGTGGGTACATCTATATGAAATGGCCACATTCTATGTTGCTGTGATTTCTGCCATGAATTTTTTCAAGATTTTAGCCGTCCGAAAATGATACAACTGAGCAGCCTTGGCGGAGTACTGCGCTCTCTGAGTGCTTTTCTCATTTAGCTATGTTGCAATTAAAAATTCTATTCAATTTCACTTCAATTTTATTTATATAGTGCCAATTACAGGT
Organism: Amphiprion ocellaris; assembly: GCF_022539595.1. Taxonomy (NCBI): domain Eukaryota; kingdom Metazoa; phylum Chordata; class Actinopteri; family Pomacentridae; genus Amphiprion; species Amphiprion ocellaris. Next base: position 28,492,405 of record NC_072778.1, on the reverse strand, counting down.
CAAATTGTGTCAGGACACTTTACAGAACCCATATGCCTGAAGAAGTGAAAAGATCAAAACTCACTGCTTAAGTTGCTCCTTATTTGCCAGCAGGGATAGTGCTGGTGACAAATCAGGAACAAAAGAAAAAGGATCTAAGGACACATCCAATGTAAGTTATCTCAAAGATTGGCTCTCCTGAAGCTAACATTTACATATAAACAGATAAAAGTTTAAAAAAAAAAAAAAAAAAAAAAAAAAATATATATATATATATATATATATATATATATATATATATATATATATATATATATATATATATATAAAAATAAATATAAGGGCTGGGACTTTAACGCGTTGATTTCGATTAATTAATTACCGTGCAAATAACGCGTTAAAAATAATAAATGGATTTATTGCACCCTCCTCAGTTCCCTCATTTCTGGCACACCGGTAACTCTGATGAACACTCCAGCCCAGTAGGTGGCGGTAATGAACCTGAAGTCTGTTTGTAGCCATGAAGAAGAAGCACAGGAAGTACTGAGTGAAGTCAGGCACTGGTGAACAGTGAAGGAAGAAGAGATTGATCTTGTTAGGCAGAAATTTTCCTTTTAAAAATATTCCCGATGGCAGCTTGGATAAAAGCCTGGTTGTGTGCAAATTGTACAACAAAGAGTTTTCTGATCACTGCGTCACTTCAAGCCGACGGTATCTCCTCAATGTAAAACATGTTGCTGTTAGCACCAGAGCTAACGTTAGCTACGAGTCATGCTAACGGCTAACGGTGTAGCCATCCCATAATAGACCACTTTTCTACACAGTGCTTGAGTTTACAGAAAGTCTTAAAATGTTGAACAAAATCGCTGTAATTGCACTTAAATTTGCAGTAATCTGTGAATGTATCAGACAGATGAAAAATGCAGATAAATAGAAATGAAACATTTTATGGTTTAAGTTTTTACTCCGTCGAGGCTCTGCCTCCTTGGAGGAGAAATAACCTAAACAACAAAAATATCTCTTTTAATAACTTAATTGTAAACTTTGTTTTTAAAAAAATTGCATAAAAATTGATATTCCTATAAAAAGAACCATCAAAATTACACCATTTATCAGACCCAGAAAAGATGAAAACAGAATGAATCTCTGGATTTTCAACTTTTTGAAGCTCCTTGAACTACTTATGCTGATTTTATGTGCTATACAGTGGAAAAAAACAACTAAATTCAGGCTTTAAGTGATCAAAATCACTTTTTTCTATATGTCCCATTGTCCTTTTTTTAAATAAATTTTAAATTATAAACACGTATATGTCTATTCATTGATTCAACTGTCAACCACAATTTTATTTGAATTGAAAAACTTCACTTATTGTGTCAAAACTTCACTTATTGTGTCAAATATTGCTATTTGACAAAACTGCAAAAAAAAATATATAGATAGATAGAGTCAAGCCATGTTTCAGGAGGAGGTTTTCTCATTTGTTTCTTCTCTAGTAGACATAATAACATGCACTTCTATTAAATCCATTAACAATCCATGTGTCTGACAGGTCACATATTCACACATTTCACTTTTTCTAAATCTGTATAAACATAGCCTCAAAGTCATGTTTCCAGTGTTTTACATGTAGAACTATCAAAGTTGGAGATTTTATTTATTCCTGGTGGATGTTTGTAACATAATGCATTAATGTAAACATTGTGGCAAGACAGACAAATCACCATAGATGTCAGATGTGACTTCTGTAGCCATGATGAGCATTATTTGCAGCCAATCAAACCATGCTACAGATCATGGCTGTATATTCAGGTGTGTATGCATTTGCACACAGTAGAATGCCATCTGCATGAAAATATCACTTGCAAAGGGGAAAGGATCTAAAACCAATCCTCATGGTAACTACATGGAGAGGAACTTGAAACTCACTGTATTCCTCAGTGAGCTTTTCACCCTCAGTTCACAAATCAGTTACCTTTCAGCAGCAAATGAAGGTAAAAGTTAATCTGTGGCCATGACTATGACAGAGGAAGGTAGGACACTGATTTCAAGCCTGGTTCACAGTGTAAACATTTTTTTAACGAAAAAGTAGGGCACAAAACATAGGCCCTACAATGAACAGCTCACAATAAATCACCAGCTGGGGAATCTGTCTTAACCATTAGTCAAAATCCATAATATGGGCAGTTATTTTGAAAAAACAACAAAACAAAAACATGATTGTGTACATAAAGAGAAACAAAATCATCACAAAATATTTTGTTACACAACATATTTCTCTTGAAATATACTGTAATAAAGTCTTAACAAAAAAAGGTAAAAATTAGATTGAAAACCTATAAGAAATATTATAGTAAAGACGCACAGCTAATCTTGTTTTCATTTACGCCAGGGACTTGGTCATGACAGTAAAAATCAAAAAAAATATATCCCATTGGAGGAGACAATTGAATCTGTCACCGCCCCTATACTTTGACTTCAATAGCCATGGCTTTAAAACAGTCTGTGTTAGTGTGTCTGCCAGTCTAATAGTTGTGCTCCAAGGGGTAAATGGGAATGGGAGTCCTATTAGCATATTGGTGCTCAGCCAGTTTCTGCTACAATGTGCGAGAAGACAAGAAGCAGCCACATTTATGTTCAAGTCTGCAGACAGCATATGTTGTGTTGCATTTAGCAAAGCTTCAGCAATGGAATGTCTCTTCACTAAAGACCTCCATGGATGTGTGATCTCTGTTGATATTATTGCAGATATTATAAGAGCCACATCTGAAAGTGCCAGTGGTAACAGTGCAGTTTTAAGAACCACGTGATGGGTTTACAGAGTGGAAGGTAACTCTTCACCCAGCTGTATGAGTTTCTAACTATCTCTTTCATGAACACACCAACTCAGCAAACGCTGACCACCATTTAGGGTCTCTAGGCAAGAGATTCCTGAACTATGGAGGACTGTTATTCATTACAAAGTCTCTTGCTTTGAAGGTGCTTTTTTGTTTTAGCTCTAGTCAAAGCTCTGTTCAGAACTTTCCTGTTGCCCTGAATCTGGCCATGTGGTACGTTTGCTACAAGGCTTACATATACTTCTGATATTTTGGAAATGGTGGAATTTGCTTTTTGACTTTAGATGGAAAGAGATAACAATGACTGCATGTACCAGCAAGCAATGACAGCAAACCACCAGAATGATGTCACTGTCTGGTAAGAGAAAAGTCAAGTGTTTTGGTTCCCTGTCCCTAATAGATTTTATTATGACTTTCCAAAATCAGTACCTGCTGATGTTCAAATTTGTGCACGTTTTAAAAGTCTGGTCATCCACGTTATCAGACGGTTTATTTTTGCCACTCCTTTTGGTGTCACTCACAGTCACAGAACTTCCTTTAAAGTTCATTTTTATCTTTCCACATCCACCTCTGAGATTTCTGCCACCACCCCAATCCAACAGAAGTGACTGAACTGCTGAGGTGCTATGAAAATAACTCCATCTATGCCTTCTGTTGCTATTCTCACTCCTCTCTATAGCTTTCTCTCTGCACAACAGAAAACCCTCTCTGTGTACAGATAACCAGAGCCTGTGTGTGGGAATGAGTCTGCAATTACAACAAGGAAATATATTAATTAATTGAAGTATAAAATCAATTGTTACAGCGCTTGGAAAAACACAGCAGCAACTGCAGTTATCTTGATGTGGAGCCAAAAGGGATTTTAAGGTCTGGGAACACTGATAAAGCATCGACCTCTTCTTCTTTTTACTTCCCTGTTCATCTATTTCTCTTTCCTCTGTGGGGTTCTCCCATTCTTTTTGCATTGTGTGTGCTTGTGTCCATCGTCTGTCTGTCTGATCTCACAGGACTCAGATAGGAGAGTTGGGCTCTTTTGTGTGTTTATTCGCTTAGACTTTTTAGCTTTTGGAGAGGAGTTGATGCACAACCTGTGGTAAACACTAAGTGTTTGCTGACAGTTATTGGTTGGCAGTGTTGTTTTAAGGCACTAATGTAATTTAAAACCTGACTCCAGTGGTCCGTTATCTATGAAGGCCCAAATGCTCAGGGTAAACAATTATGAAATAAATAATGACATGAATTAATTATATATGAAAAACTTTATGCCTTTAAAGACTAAAAGTTAATATCTCTGTATACATTTTTCTGCATTGTTGTTCCTCTAGCTAACAGCAGCTAACTGATTCAGTTTGGTAGCAGCCGCTGAGCGTCATAGCTGTAAAGGTAAAGTTTGATTTCTTTGCTGGAAGGTTGGATGAGGTATAGTCAGTGTGTTTCCTGAGATAGTGGATGGTACACCCCCATTTTACAGGGGGTCAACTACTAAATACATTTTAGCCACCTAAAAAAACAAGTATCTGATTAAGTGTTGTCTGTATACATTGCCATTGACAGCCCTTTTCTCTGGCTTTCCATAATAATTCAGTAGATGGCAGTTGTTTGACACCTGTCCTGCCTCTCCATTAAAACCCAGTCATCTGCTTTGTAACAGCTGAACTGGGAAACCACCCCATCAACCATATTTGTTCCACTGATGCAACTGCTGTGTTATTAAACTGTGCACGTGTAACAGAAGTATGAAACCTATAAACTTGTTCTGTTTTTAAACTTTCCTTTAAGTGGTTTTAATCAAAGTCTTCACAGGCAAGTCTTTCCACCCAGCAGCCATGTTGGTAATGCACAGTTGTATCAGTGTAATACAGTGCATTGCATGGATGCACTTATGCATAACAATACAGAAGTTCTGCAGTGGAGAAGCTGTAGAGCCCAAAGAAAGGGCTGTCTGACGGCAAGGTAAAGCGATAACAATATTCTAAAATTAGATTCCACTTAAACTGGTATAAATGTTTCAAGTGAACCAACACTGGCTATTGACCCCATTCACAACAGTAAACTGCTTAGCTTCCCTGCCAGGTGTTTTCGTTGCTTGTCCAAACGAGGAGTGTCCCAACCTATCGACTACTGCATTTATGTATACATACCTCATACAGCCTTCACTTCTAGGAGACTGAACTATCCATTTAAGGAAGGCAGGGGGAGTGACCATGCCACTGTAATGGCATGTCATGTGGTCTTTTTAATTCATTATTATTGAACACTTTGAGATTCCATAGTTATCATCTCTCTCATGACTTTTTCTTTCCTTCTTTTCTCCTTCTGTCTTCACTGTCTCATTTGCCCAGCCTGAAATGGTATTATTCATTGTTTCATTGAGTGGTCCCATTGTTAGATTTACGGAGTGCCTCAGTTGGAACGTTTGGCCAAATGTTTAATCACTGTCTCTTTGTCGTCTGCATTCCTTTTCTGGGAAAGAAAAAGGTAGGAGCACTCTTGCCAATTTCATTCTTGGCCAAGCAAAACTAGCTATCAACACCACACACAAGGCCACAGACGGGGCGGAGGATATTATTGATCTTCTAACTTTGTCCCAAACCTTGCTAACAACTAGAATTTTTATTGAGCTCATGCATCATTGAAGAGAGAAAACTGAAAAGTTGAGGTTTCCTCTCTTCCCACCTCACACTCTCTGTTTCTTAGTTCTTAACTTGGTGCTTTCTCATGAAGTCAGCTGGACGTGTTTACAAGTGGCAGCCCATTCACATGATTACCTTAAGCCTGCTGCTGGCTGACACAAAACAGTACATTTGAAAGGTTTGGAACAACATTACAAGATGAGACTCAGGGAGAAAGTAATAAATAAAGCAAAGAGGAGCATCCTTGAGCGCTGACTATGATACAGTGTAAAGAATGTTTTAGTCTGACTGTGGGAACACAAACACGATGTAGCAGCATGTGGCCAGAAGATTTACCCTTGACATGAAATGATTCGTCCTTTTTTGCTTCTGTGCCAATGGTTGGTTCAAATTCACCACCTAACCTTTGCAAAAAATAAAAGCCAATGTCAAAAAGAAACTAATAGCAACAAAAAACATTGATTTGTGCTTATGACAATTCACAGATAATCTGAATTAAAATGAGCAAAAATCAAACAATAAAAGATCAGACTTTCCAGAATAATAGCTTTGTCTGACCAGCACTGTAGTAAAGCTTTCGATTTATTTTGGTTGCTGTAAACAACAAAGCTGATGTTCAAACATTACAATGGCAGTTTACCAAACAGATTTGATTCTGTTCAGTGGAGAATGTGTTGAGCCCACTCTCAGCTGAAGAGTAACGCTAAACCATACAAAACAAGAACATCCATATCTGTCTATGTATAGTAAATGTGCAGAAACAAGTGAAGACGCTCAGAGAAGAAACCACACAAACTGCAGTGCTGAGACTTTGATTAGCTTGGATGATGGCTACACTTGAAAATAACTGTTCATGGGCGCCCGTATAGCTCAACGCGTTGAGCGGGCGACCCATGTACAGGGGCTGGTCCCCGACGCAGCTGGCTCGGGTTCGATTCCCGTTCGCGGCCCTTTGCTGCATGTCTTCCCCTGACTCTTCTCCCCTGTTTCCTGTCTCTCTCTCACTGTGCCTATCTAATAAAAAGCTGACAAAAAGGCCAAAAAAAATAACTTTAAAAAAAAAAAAAAAGAAAATAACTGTTCATAAGTTACAGGCTTAACGTAACGGAGCTACAGTCTCATGAGAAGCCACATACTGTCTGCTACTATGTATGTGTGAAACCAGGATAAAAGCCAACTAATGGTGCTAAACAAATGCTGGTTAACATCCCACATACTGCTGAGTGCATAAGCCAACAGAAGCACTTATCTGAGAAAAACAAATGTTAAAGAAGATCGCAATTTGTGTTCACTGACAAATGTGAAGAGCAACACATTATCTGCAATGGATCTACATGCTAATCAGCTGGTGGCTATACTGTAAACAAGTCTTTCAAATTACACAGCAAATTGCATTTAGATTTCCTGCTCTCCAGTTTCTGATCTGACACAAGCTGTATTTCCATATAACTGTCATGTGATTTTGCAGGAGAGTTTTGAAAAAAAAATGCAAATTTGGCTTGTTTCAATTAACTTCTTTGTTGCAAATACACTTGGCTGCATGGTGGTAATGTTAGTGTCAGAAGGTGGCAGGATAAGCTACATTACACATGATCTGTAGAAGAAGTCGCAAACAAAACTATTTTTGCCAAATGCCAGAACTCCTCAAAATTGAAGAGCAAGAATAAGAAAAACAAACAACAAAACTTTGGCCATCTACAAGAGAAACATAAAGAGAAATCTTCAGAAATTGTTTGCAATCAAGTTTTAATTATTCTTTCATTTGAGTTGGTATTAGTCATATTTCATGCTGTCCAAAGGCAAAGACAATGAAAGAAGCATAAAAAGTTGATCAGTCATGTGAGTTAAATATTTGCTACATCATAACTTAAAAAAAAAGTGTTTCTGTCTGGTGTTAGCTCTATTAAAAAAGTCGAAATCCACCGAACATTAAGAAATTTTTGCAAAATTAGCAAAAGCGGACTGCATGAAAACTGCATGAGAAGGTTGAAAGTAAACTGATGATGTTTTTGTTGGATTATAAAGGTTTGTCATCTCTAAATCAGGTCACTAATGTGGAGTATAAGGATTTCTGCTACTGGATAATCCCAGATTTTTTCTTTTAGATCTTATGTTCAGAGTTTTGACCATCGTACTTATCACTGTGACTACAGACTTTTCCACTCTGTCCTTTTACTCCCTCCTACCTCCAGTCTCTCACCATAATCCAACCTGTCGTGTGTAGCCACTGACTAATGAACAATTCTGTTTCTGACACTCACCTCACACCAGCAAGGCTTTGGAAAAGAACAACGAGGCTCTGCCAACTTCCCAGCCATGTTTAAACCTGCCAATGTCAAACTCTGGAGTGCTGCTTTAAAGCCAGAGTCCAAGAGAGTCAGGGGACATATTAGATTCTAAATGCTCAGGCACCGATATAGGAACTCAAAGAGATTATGTGGACTTAATTTGAATTCCCTGTACTTAATTTAAACCCCTGTGGCTTGTGGACAGAGGAAGAAAGCGTGAGAGGCTATGCAAGTTTAAATTTAATAGATTTTCTCTACTTTGTGCTCCTCACCAAGTTTTTGTCATTTATTTTTCCCGAAAAAAATGACTCAGCTTTAGAATATTTAAAGGTTTTGTTTTGTGGTGGACACATTGCCTGAGATCAAATTTAAAGACACTTGTATGTGATTAGCCCTCAGTTTTCCGACTGGGATGCCATTAAATATAGCAATTATTGACTATCAATGCAATACTTAAAGTGCAGTAAGTATTACAATAAAGCGTATGTAACCCAACCCTTAACCCCACCTCTAGATTTTTTATTTTGGTGCCCATATTACCAGGTTAGAGCAGCCATATGGCCTGTTTGAGATGCACATTTGAGGTACAACTTCAGTTCTTCTACATCTACCGTTTTAGCTTAAAGCCCACAGTTCTCAAAGGCACACAATTCTCTGGAAAACTACAATAAAAAGATCTGCTGCTAGTCAAACGAACATCAAACCAGCAACACTCAAAACTTACTTGCTACTATGTCAATATCAAGAATATATCTGAGTCATAGCAGAAAGCCAGTATAGTCTAATCTGTCAACAAATTAACTTTAACAATAGTTAAAGGGTGGTAGTTTTACAGTATAATCTGTGCTTTTGAATTGGGGTAAACTAAGTAAATATGATTGGAATGATATAATTAACATGTTCATTTGGTGTTGTTTACATCCTACATGATATAACATAAACTGTATTAACTGTCAATGCTACGGCTGAGTAATTCCACCTTAAAACTGCACCAGACCCACGGCAGTCTCAAAAACACAGTTTCAGTCTTCATGGGTTTCATATGTAAGAAACCTAAAGAAACAATCCTGCCAACTTGCTTGATGTGATTTCTGAATTACTCAATATGATATTGTGAAGCGCAGTGCAGTTTGTGTTTAAACAGAGTTGTAGGTGAGCTGGTGTGCTCGCTAACTAGTAGGCAGATACTTAATAGATCCATGCACTGTAGACAAAAACAAAAAAACTAAAAAAAACTTGAAATATGTGCCTTTGATACACTGACATGAATTTTTGAAGACTAAATCAACAACCTGAGAGGGACTCAGGTTGTATATATTTATTTAAAGTAAAATGAAATCAAACATTCTGTTAATGATTCACTGGTGCATTATATACTATACTGGCTTGATATATTAATACTATATTGTACTCCTGTCTGTCTGTTATCGTCTTGTTTGTGCCAAGTGGCCAGCTTGACCCACAGGTATTGGAGTGCACAGGAGGCTTTATCTCGTCTCTTGAAGGGCCACACTAATAATTCTGTGGAGGCCTGGGAGTTCCTCGTTAGTGGATAAAGCTCTATCTAACAGACAAAACCCAGAGAGACTGACTCCCACCTTTATTTTGCTCTGCTGTGAGGGATTTGAAACACACTCAGCTTTAAGATAATGTATGATTTTGTAACTTTGCTCTTATGTTGCTGAAGCACAGGCCTTGTATGCATACACGAACAACTGGTAATAAAGCTCTAAAAGACGATTGCAACTTGGGAATTCACGTGATTACAGAAATTTCCACAACAATGGCTATTACCAAAGGTCATTCAATGTTTTAATTTTTCAAAATAAATGATGCAGATGATTTTTAGAAATACATTTCATTTGTTATCCGTGCTTTACCAGCATCATACTAAACCGTAACCCCAAAACTGACTACTGTTGTGCACTGTTACAGCCTTCCACAGGTGAGAGTCTGGCATCTTTACTGAATGACAAAATGTACCTGTGAAGTAGTACAGTAAGTATGTAGTGTTGTGATTACATCATGGTGAACTCCAGATAGCCCCTTGTTAAAGACATCTTTTTATGACTTATTCAGATACGTTCAGAAAGAAAGGCAACTCTATCTGACATTGAATGCCACTCCTGCTGTAATCCTCAAACATTCTGTCACAAGAGAGAATTTCACATTCTTTTTGCTCTCATTCTGGATTTCCTCTCTCTTTTTGCCTCTTAGAACTTTGTCTCTCTGTCCCTTTGTTTTTTCATTTTTTCCTCTCTCTTCATCTCTCAGCTCCTCTCTGTCTTGTCCCCCCCTCTCACAAAGTCTTTTGCTGCAACATCCTCAGCAAGAAAGACGTCGCCATTGGGAGAAAAGCATAGTTACAGTTGCTCTTTTGAAGCATCACACGACTTACCGTGCAAGGGCACTGATATGATCAGAGGGAAAGATAGAGAGAAGGGGAGATGAGCAGAAAACGAGGAAGGAGACTGACGTGGGGAAAAAGGGGGAGATGGAAAAAGAGACATTGCTTACAAACATAGATGCAATGAGACAAGAAGTAAAAGTTGGAAAAAACACGCATGAGCAACTCTGCAAAATGAGTAAGAAAATGTGAGGGGAAGAAAAAAGATTGCAGGAGAGCAATAAAGAACCTCAGCACCTGAGCAAAGAGGGAGATCATAGAGTTTGAGATTGAGCGAGTATGAGAGAAAAGACCCCGAGGACGGATCTTCCTCCTGCACCTCCTTATCTCCTGTTCCCAGGGTTTAGGGGGAGCTTAGCAGAAGGCCCTGTGGTGCCACAGAACGTTCACGACTCCGTACAAGAGTAGGAATGAACGAGAGAGGAAGGTAAGGAGCAAGGGGTGAGGGAAACAGATGAGAGGCGAAGGAAAGTGGGCAACAAAATAACGAGAGAAAAAAATTGGACAGGTAGTTGAAAAGAAAGGGAAAGGGAGGAACAGTGAAGAAAGAATAAATTAACTAAAACTTCAAATATAAAGTAGATAGTTATTTGAAATTTTGGATGATACGCTCATAGCTGTGTTGTTCAGGCGTTGAGATACATTCAGCGTGATTCTGCCTGCAACCTTTGTTGGATTTCATACCAAAAATATACAAAGAAAAGCCCAACGGTTCCCTCAAAGTCCTTGATTAAATGGAATACTTGGCTGTAATTGATACAACTATGTTTTTTTTAATTCCTGAAAATGAGAGTAGAGGAGCAGTAAACATTTTTGGATGTCATTAGTCCTAGCTTCACATTACAACGGATGCACAGACAAATAAGCTGGCTCTGTCAGGTTAAAAAACACTAAAGCTAACTAGCATGTTGAATCTTACCTAACATGCTCAGAAAGAGATATGTTACTGAGAGGCAATTTCTAACTTGCTTTTAAACAAGCAAGCTGCATGAATGAACTATTTCTACAGCAGCAGAAGTTTGTCAAGTCTATAAAATGTTCTATTATAGCATTTTTTTTTTTTTTTAAGGAAAGAGGAGCCATTCTGGTCCAGATACTGCAGAACAGACCCAAAGTATGATACTGCCACTCCCATGTTTTACAAATGGGATAGCGTTTCAATACTAGAATGCAGCATTTTCCTTTTGTTTCTAAAATAAACCATTGAGTTCTATTTTGGTCTCATCCATCCACAAACAATTAAGGACCACTAAATTTACACTGAGGTTGCTAGGTTTGGTGCAGTGCTTGTATCGAGATCAAAATCAAAACGTATTGGCATGGCTCTTAATAACTTAAATTATTAACTTATTCAACTGTTTCCAAAGTCAAATCAGACAGGTTTCTTAGTCAGGTACAGAACGACACTTTGGACAACTATGAAAAGGTCGATCCGTTCCTTTAACTAATAAACGATGAAAAGAAAGGGGAGGTGAAACCTTTCTCTGTTCTCTCTGTTTTGCTGCTGAGCAGGTGCAGCCTCTTCTGAAGCATTTAGCTCTGAAATGTTTGGCCTGAAACTGCACATCTCCAGCAGCTCATCCAGCCTCTCATGCCTGTACAACACTTGGCAGCTTCACCAAAGAGCTCTTCTTGTACTCCAGCTACCTAAAGCAAAATGTGACTAGTGTTTGTGAGAAAAAACAAAAAAACATTTCATTGCTGGTGTAAAGCAGCTCCCTATAAGAGCATTTAGATCATGCATACTGAGCTCAACACATTCAGACTGAGCTGATTGATTTTTATGTGCTACTTGGAGAATATGTTCTCTGACGATACAAATAACACTGGCCGTTTTCTTTTACTACTCAGTGTTATGGGGTCCTGTTTTTGTCGCCCATAAATTGAAGATGAAATGGACCACAAACTGTCATACCAGCAAGCAAGCAATTGATCTGTACTGAAAAGTGCATCGCAGCATCTCAGCCTGACTGGATATGGAGGCTTCCAGTGGTCTTAACCCCTTGAGTCCTCGAGGGCTTGAGGTCTACTTGGTTTTATTTTTTAACTTCCACTTGAAAAACATCCCTAAATATGGTCAGCAAAAGCTCTGCAAGGGTGAAACCAAACCAAACAACCTTGGCTCTGTGGATAAGAGAAATCTGGGAGAAATTGGAAATACAATAACTGTTGTTCTACACATCAGCAGTATTTGAAAAAAAACAAATCAAAGGCATCTTTAAGGTGCTTCTAAACTACAACTACAAATTTGATGCAACAGAAATAAACTATATCAAAACTGCATCCATTTCAGTCAAAATAATACTAGGCAGCCTCTTCATTTAATGTTCCATGCTCTGCAGTCTACAAAAACTGATATTGGGTTGTGGTTAAGCAACAGACATGGCTTGGTTCCGTACAGGACCTCCAAATTCAAGAGGCTGAAGCCTTTTTTAAACTGTCCTGGAAAATCTTGCTACTGAAGTATCGCAAGAATATTTGGATGGATTGATAGGACATTCATGGTTCCCATCAAAGGTATCCTACTGACTTTTCTGCTTGTACCACTAGCAGGTTAAAGTTACATCTCTTCTGTGAAATGCTGTATGTCAACATTTAGTGGATGTACTGAAACAAAATTTGGTACTGGTATTTATGGTTCTACTGAGTTTGGCAATCCTCTTACTTTCATTAATTTGTCCAAAAACCTGGTTTTATGATCAAACACCTACAAAATTAATAAAAAAAGAGTAACTGCATCCATACAATGACTGTCAAAATATGTCCACAATGTAACCTGCATCCTACTTGCAGCCATGTTGCTGATAGGCATGGAGTAATTACTAGTCTTCAGACTGCATTCTGCACTGAAAAACCTTTGAGAAATGTATTTTATTTTTTCCAAGCAAGGTTGGCTTTAGTGCTGTTTCTCTGTGGGCATTTTCTGAAGTACTGTTTTTCCACCAAGCACCAAATAAACACCACTGCTCTTTTGAAAAATATCTGATTTTGGAGAGCCCTGTTGTGACTCTTTCAGGCCTAATACCTCTGTCCACTTCTGTTTGATCCAAACCTCCTAACTGAATCGAACTGGTCTTACTGGATTAAATCAACGATGAATAAGAGCTTTCAACTTAATCAACCTCGTTTGTCTGTTTGAAACATCCTTTTACATTCTGAACACACACAATTACCATATATTTCTTACATTAAGCTTTTGATCATCACTAATTTGTCAGTATGAGATTCATAATGCTGTTTGTTCTCACACCTCTAATAATTAAGCATCTTTACAAGTGAGGAGAAAAAAAAGCAGTCAGGCTCCATAACAAATCAATGTGAGTGTTCTAAAACGGTCTTGTCTCACAAATGTTTTGTTTGTTCTCAGGGCAAAATGGTTGATTTCATATGGGGGCCATTAACACACCAACAACCACCTGTTTACACCAGAACCAATGGATTTCTGTCACTGTTACCATCTGGCATCCCCTTTATAATTAACCCCAAAACGTGCTGGGAGGGATGTAAAATGGTCAGTGCAGGTGGCAAAAGTGATGTGAAATAAAACCAAAGGACAATGATGGAGTTGCCGCCTGTTAGCCAGAGGTGTGAACACGAGAGGAATTCAGAATTTGGAATTTAGCACACAAAAACAAAGACAGCATCTGGAAAAGCACTGGTGTAATTACAGAATGACTGTTGCTAAGATCAGGGATGGAAAAGTAAGGATTGACAGATGAGGTAATCTGTGGATATGATCTAATCTTTGTGATTTGTGTCGTCGTCAACCTTCACAAAACTCATCTGCCAAAACAAAGCAGCACTTTTTCATTTCAGACTTTCTCTGATGAGACTCTCTTCAGTTGCACTCACAGATTTGCTTTGTCTACTTAGAGCTGTACAGCACAAAGGGACTTCTTTTTCATCTTAAAAATGATTGTTCTCCATGTTTGTTCTAAGTTAGGAGACATTGAGTAAAACGTGATGTTTGTTGTGTGGCAGTTTAAGTCAATAAACTAACTTTATAATCTAAAGGTTGAAAAGACCAGTTTGCACAAGACCAGAAAAATAGCATTAAGAGACATTTGTTGATGAGCTTAATGGGACTTTAGTTGTCATGCAACTAATGATTGTCCACTCAAAAGCAAAAGGTAGAAGTAGCATGATGATGACAACGATAATGGTAAAAAGTCTCAATCAGAGTTGTGTTAATTTAACAAAAAAATATGAGAATATATTTTCACTGATGGCCTATTTTGTTGGATGAAAACTAAAACTAAATGAAAGGTGATATTTTAAGATGGGAAGTATGCTGAAATGTTTTTAAATAGAATGAATGGAAAAAAGTATTCAGCTTTAGTTAATCGAACAGTGCCAATATAATGTTTACAAGCATTTTTGGAGTGCAAGCTTCACCTGAAACATTTTTGCATAACACTAGTCTTTCCCTTTTAGCTTTCTTGCAGTAACCTGACCGGCCATAATGCTGAGTTTACACTGACATGAAGCACAATGCTCCTGGTTGGCTTTGTCAGGAAGAGATAATTCTAGCAAAGTATGTTAAAACAACATGCCATGAGTGTTGACCAACTGAGACACAGACAGCAAGTGACGCTATTGTAAGTTTACTCCTCGTGTTCTTTCAGTTCTCTCCCTTATGTCTCTGCTTGTCCTCTCATTGTGTGAGTGGATTGAGGCCACTGCTCCTCTTAGTGGGAAATCACCTGACTTCATCCACGACTCATCCACTAATCACCTGCAGCAATATTTAAACATCAGCTCATCACTCCCCTCACCACTCCCGTTCAAGATTGTTCTACCTGATCCTGTGGTAGGATAGTCGGCCAGTTCTTTTCATAGTAGCTGCCTTCTTGTGCAATCTTTATTGGATCAGCATCTTCATATGGCCTCAGGTCCAGGTCTTCTCTGGCGCTCTTCTTACCAGCTCATCATGACTCACCAAGCTACCAGCCTAAAGACACCACATAATGAAAGATTTGCATGCCAGCCAATCAGCTCAACAGACCCCCATCTCCAGATTCTCTTCCCCTGGTGTCTCGCTTCGCAAGACTGTCTGTTTTAATAACTCTTCTAAACTATGTGTTACGGGTCTCAGGCGTGAGTCCACAATAACAAATGTGTGAATGCAACCTGTATCAGGTGGATAAAGCAGGAACAATGAAACGTCAGTGCACCGCGCTTCTTTCCAGATTGTTTCTGTGTGTGTTTTATTAAACATCAAAATCATGAACCAAGCTCATAAACACATTTCTGTTGTACACATTCCAGTTTTTCATATTTGTTTGAGTTCTCAGTTCGCTAAAGTCCATCACTGCATTCCATTTTCTCACATTTCCAATAAAGCACAATTTCATTCTAATGTGCTACCAATTCTGACACAAACACATCCTCAGTGACCTTTTTCTTAGTCCAATAAACACTCGTACTCATTAAAGTGCATTAATTTTCACAGTATACAACTGGTCACAATACTGCTGCTTATTTTCAGCATCATCCAAATTAGTACATTTTGCCCCTTTTAATTTGCCAAGCTTGACACTCTACCTCTGTAATAATGACAGGCTACTGAAATGCATTTACTAGAAAATGCTTATGTTAACATGTGTAGCAAAATATTTTTAACAGAACAACCATTTTCATGTTATTAACAATCAGTGTTCACTATAAACAGTATTAACTCAGTTGTACTAAGTACATGTAAATCCTGTTAATCTCATTAAACAATGTAAATATTAAACATTCATAGTGTACGGGAGCTTTCAGAACACTTTGCTTCTGTTTTTCTACATATCAAACCATTTTCGCAGCACTCGCGATGACGGCAGCAGGAGAAAACTCCGTGGAGACCGACTAACATTCTTTGTCTTTATATATGTAACTGTTTCAACAACATTTCAACACAGAACATTTCACAGACAATCACTCTAATAAAAAGCGGCCTTTTGAGGTAGAGAGTTATAGATTATTCACAGTTACCAACCTGTATCAGGTGGCTAAATCAGGAACAATGAAACGTGAGTGTACCACGCTTCTTTCCAGATTGTTTCTGAAGAGAGCGCGGGACGCGTGTTCCCTCGCACCATTCCTAGGTGCAACCGGAAAAAAACAAAGGTTCCGTCCCACCGCTGCCGGCACAGAACTGCTATTCTTCAGCTTCAATAGCACAATGACAATTGATTATTATTATCGACATACATGTACATACCAGACAAAGTAATGAACACAGTAATTATTCTAACATTTTATCACATAACTGTGGTCACACTACTTTATGAGTGCCACATATGCACTACATCTTTGTTCTGTATTTGGGTCCAGTAAACTCATAACACAGCATTTCTCTGTGCAGTTACTGCCAACTTGAATGGTTGATTTAATTTAATTTAATTGTGGCTATGTTGCACTTTTCATAATGGACATTTTCTTTATTTTATACTTCGTTGTTCTGAATGAATCCCCAACGTTTGCTTACTATTTAGAATCTTAACTGTTGAGATAGTGGAAGAAGATTCAAGCTCATTATACAGTAGCACATGTAAACTCTGTGGACGAAAGCCACAGCCCCATCACTTTACGACACTCGTGTTAGGAGTGCGCTGAGATGAGATTACACCTGAGGGCAGAGGATTTCTGAGGGCCTGTGAGTGAATGTAATGCAGTTTGGAAAAGGTGACTGGAGGGCCTGCTTGACACAATGAGTCTACAGTGGTAAGTGGGGTTTTTTGTTCTGAATGGAGTCGAAGGGGGCAAAGGTTGCTGAGCTTTGCGGAGTTTGGAGGCAGAGGGAGTGGAGATGACCATGAATCGTGAAGGGGAATATGGTGCTGGATCACGACCTGTTTAGGGGGGCACAGTCCTTGAATCAAAAGCTCAGGAAGCAAATATCAAGAGGAGAAAAAGGATTTCAATCTGCACAAACAAGGCAGGTCACAGGCAGCAGTGTTGCAGCAGGGGGCAACATAAAGCTGCTCCTGACTGAGACTTCAAGTCCCTTACACCAGGACAAGAGGTCACGGAAAGAACAGATGGCCCATCACGTTATTAATTTACTTTTATGTAACTGTTGTTCCTCAGAGAGTGGAAAATCCTGTCCTCTTCTTCGCTTCCTCCTGTCAGCAGCAGTCAGCCACTGAACCATACGGTCAGCCAGATCTGCTTTCTATCATCCTGTTTCTCTGTCTTTCTAATAATGTTCCATATGAGCAACCTGTGTCTGTTTAACTTCTCTTCTCTGCACAAGCTCACTGTTCTCTTTACTTTCACCACACTACATACTCTCATCATCTAAAAACATTTCTCTTTATGTTTTGACTCTCATTATTTCTGTGTTTGTCGTTCTTGTGACTCATTCTGGTTAAGGCTCAGCCCTCCTTTTCCGCTCTGTTTCCATTTTTTTTCCAGTTTCTTTTCCTTTCCTCGTGCTTCCATGTACTTTTCCTTCCATTAGGGCTCTCATGCTTCTGTCTCTTGGCCTCTGATCCAACTTTTCTTTCAGCATAAGAGGATTTTAAATAAGTGTGATTGCAGGGGCTTGCACGATACCACCAGAGATCCTATCTGTCATTTAAAAACCAAATTGACCTGCTATTACAGGAAGAGATACCAAAAATGTAATGTTATCTGTGCAATGCCGAAGATGTGAGAAAATAGAATATATTAGACGAATGTAAGAATTTCAGACACTCTCTTCACAGGACTATTACCAGACTGGCGAATTTTCAGTGCATTTAATGATGCATCCTTCATTTGTCTGACAAATCGTTTCAATTTCAAGTTCCTTTTATTAGAAAACAACCAGGTCTTATTCAACTGGAATTAAACTAATGTCAGTCCACCCAGTACACAAATTAACAAACAGCAAATCTGATGTGAAGTGGAATGAAAGGGTGAACAATAAATGTCAGTATGCCATCTATCATTAATTAAATTTACACACCATGGAGCAATATGAACAGTGTCAAAATGCATATTGTTTTAAGTTCATGCACCGGCACCTGCCATAGTGTTGGATACAGTGATGTCCTGACCCCATGGAACAACAAGAACACTAACAACATTGTAAAAAATGCGGATATGTAGGGGGATGAACCCTTCATCTTAAAAATCACAAAACTGTCCTATAGAATGCTCAGTATTTTAGATGAAATTTCTGCAAAGCATAATGAAGTCACATACTGAAAACATAAGGTTTGGCTGCAATAACAAACTTGTCCCTACCAAGCTCGCAAACACCCTATCATATCCCTGGATAGTGGAGAACCCTGTGGTTTCTGTGGAGGTCTCCTAAGGCATGCTCGTCAGTGGCCACCTGAGCCTTTTGATGCCGTCTTCATCCAGGCCTGCAGACTTCCCTTGGTGGAAGCTGTGGTTGCTAGGAGCCACTGGTTGCCTTTGCAGCATCGTTGTCAAAAAACCCACATGGCCCTGTGACCCACCTACTCCACACCCTCCCAGACAGCTTGCTGCAAGAGATAATGAACAGGATGAACAGTGCACATGGAGGCCAATACATGGTCCCTGTGTGGTGATACCCGGTCCTGGTCAGTTACATGAATCCTTAACCTCAGCGTGGTGCAGCAGATTTGCTCACCTGGGTTTCACCTGCTTTTTCTAATATGAATCAAGGTGATATTCTTCCATTGCTTTATCTTAATTTATCTTTAGTACTGTTGTGTTAAAATTGAAACTGTGACTTATGTCACTTAACGAAATGGGTGAAGTTGTTAAATTTAGAGGGTTTAAAAAACATTTTTGTACTAGACTTCATTAAATATGATCATTGAGATGATCAGCAATCAGTGATATCAACTGTAATAAAAATGTTATTGTGAAAACTTTCACAGCTATATGATCCTGCAGTAATACTGACTCTGTCTATGCTGTCTATTTAAGCCTTCATTATACTCCTTTGGCTATATGACACAATGGACACATGGCTGGTACACTACTTTTCCCAGTCTGCTTACAGGACTCCACACATACAGGTAGTATCTGTGTATTTTGTGAATGCACACTACTGCCAAGCATGTGCACTGTTGCTCACAGACAAAATTTTAAGCTGCACTCGAATAACCACGAATGAATCTGCATGGACTCGGGCAGATGATGACTTTGATGCCTTGCGACGTGTTAAGTATAACACTAGCTGTTACACCTGAGTGTGTAATTGCTATATAAATATCCTAACTGGATAGCAAATACATGTTATTGTAGGTGTGCACGTGTGCCAAACACACTGTGGTTGGAAATTAATTATGTCTGCCAGACGAAATTTGATTGGGTTCTCAAGAAAAAAGTCTTCTTACCAGATTAAAAGTTCTCCACCTGTTCCTGCGACCTACCCACCAGTCCACAGCACTGATTCCCCTTGACCTGAGATGCACCGTGTTTATTCACAGGGCTGCTAGTGTTTCTAAATAATTTGCATTTTGAGATTGGATCCCAGTGTGGGCAGTCTTTTTAATTTCATGTATAAATCAAACACCTATCTAATGGGATGTCATTGTCCAGCCCAATAATGAATCCAGATACAGATCTCATGTATTGTTTATGCTGTCTTACTGTCACACTGTCATTTCTCACTGGGATGCTGGAATAGAGTATAGCCAATAATATTATTAGTAACAGCTTTTTCTTTGATGAAAACTCAGTGTCTCCTGCAAAAAATAATGCCATATTATGTCCGACTTCATCTGTCTATTGGATATATAGTGTATCTAAGTACTAGAACTGATGGCCGAAGCTGTCAAAAAAAGCAGCATATGCACATAAATGTCGGTTATCTTTACCTGTAACAACAGTGATAATGTATTGGGTTTTGCATCCCACCAAACCACAGGCCACCTACACCAATTGCTGCCCATAAATGTATCCAGCGCAGACACAGATGGAATGATGCAACTCAAAATTCCTGGAAACATTATAAGATGTGTTTAATCACTCAGAGCATTTAAAGATATGGCCACATATAAAACATAAAAACCAAGTGTAAAAGCAATATATGTCTGTTTTCAATGCAGACCTGTATGCATTTCAGTACTACATGCCATCACGTCATTATGTCATTGAATTTAGGCCTGAAATCAGTGTAGAGCAAAACAGACTGTACATTATTGAGTTTCCAGTCATTTTGTTTAGTTAGTAAGGAGTATTTGTACTGGATCCCGACAAGCCCATATGTGTATGCACTCAGCGTCTCGGATAGACTCACTTTGAATGCAAGACACATGTTTATGCCAGGTGGAAAGGCTGCTTCAATCTGGCAGCCAGCAGAGTGTAGACGACACACGAGGCAGGTGTGTCATCGCTCTGTGTACCTAGCAGTCAAGCCCCCTGTTGTGCTTGTGGTGGGTGTTTGTAGTGACTCTGACAGGCTGAAATTGGTGTGTGAGTATCAGATGCCAACTGTGACTCATCCAATTGTCCCTCTACCTCCAGTGAAGCTTGAACTCGTTTGTTTCCAGGACAACACTTGCAACCTTGCAAGAGCTCAGTTTAAAAAGCAACTGACCAAGGAAAATATACTTATCAGCCACAACATTAAAACCACCAACTGACTGGTGGATTAAATATCATTGAAACAGACCAAGCACCTCATAGAAACAGTACTTCCTGACAAATGCAGCTCCCTCTAGCAGGACAATGCATTCTACCACATCACAAAAATGGTTCAGGTAGAGCTTGAGGAACCATAAAGAGCTCCAAGTGATACCCTGACTTCCAAACTCCACAGATCCCGATCTGAACAAGTATTCACAAAATGTGCCAAAACATGCCCAATCCACAGAGGATCCGTTGGCAACACCCTGGTGATAGACACTGCAGAACACATAGAGTCCCTGTGTCCATGACCCATGAAGTCAGAGTTGTTTTTGCAGCATGAGGGGCAACTACACAATGTTAAGATGTTGGTTATAAGGTTTTGACTGACCAGTGTATATGATACGATCAACAAAGCTGCTCAGTTGTACGATTTCAGATGAATGAAATTTATTAAAAATTCGTGGTCTGCAACGGTCCATTTGAAGTAGGATCGCAATCATGTGATCGTCAGCAGGCAGCTGACGTAGTGTTCACTCGTTCTTATAGTTACAGTGATGCCGTGCCACTGGTCCTTGTGTCATTTCTCACCTTCCCTGAAAATTTCATCCAGATCAGTGAGTCGGTTTTTGAGTAGTGTTGTGCACAGACAGACAAACCAACGGCGATCGTCACATAACTCCGCCACCTTCCTCATGGGTGTAATAAATTTGTTTAGATGAACAAACCTCAAGTGTGTATCAAATCCTTTGATAAAGGAACTCGTTCACCCTTCGTCACTCTCTTTATGCCTTCTGTGCATATCTTAAGTAGGCAACGACTCACAGACTTCTCCTGGTGGAGTCTGGTGAGGTGAGACAGACTTCGTGATCTAAAAGCACCTACAGAAAGGAATGTAAGATGATTTAGAACTCTGAACTTTGCCCTCTGAAATAACTCCCCAGCAGACGATAGTGTAGAAACAACCTATTTAGCTCATAAAGCCTGACTTGATCCCTCTGCACTGAACACCCGCAGGCACTCTAAGGTTTATAGCGCTTAAACTGACTGCATTAAAAATTAACCAGCAAAGTACAATATTTCAACTCTATGTCTCTTATACTCCCAACTCACACTGGGGGAGAAATAAATACTTCTCACCTCCAGGCTGGAGCTCCAGAGAACAAGTTCCCACCACTGAGAGTAAAGTAAGTGTACTTTTGGTCATTTATTCCTCAGTATATAATGAGTTACACTGAAATATATTCCGAAATATGTGTGTGATTTGGTTTTAAACATGCGGCTTTAGTCAATGTAATAGACCAAGAAATGTCACCTAGTAGAGAAGAGTTCATATCAGGAGTCACAACACAGGGAAACTGCTCACCTCACTTAAACTGAAGTAACAAAAACAGAAGAAACTTGAAATATATGCAGCAACTATGGGGATATTGTGGACTTAAAGTTGTGAAGATTGCAAGAAGCTAAAGTCACAGTAGATTACACAAGGCCTAGATTCATGCAATGCTTCACATCACAGACAGGAAATGACTACGTGGTGCTTAGAAAAAGACTTGAACCTATAGCTTTCTGTTAATATACACTGAACTGTAGAACTACTTGTCGCTATGTGTACTTGACAAGATTCGTATCTGATCAGAAGGATGAACAAGACACATAGCAAAGAGGCTGATGAGGTCGATGTCAAGCATAGCCACTGGTAGATGTGAAAAAGCCTTCAAAGAAAGAATAAGGAGATGAAGTTGGTGAGGACAAGAGAAAGATGAAATAATCTACAGCTTTGAGTTTCTGACATTTTTCATTGCAAAGGTAGCAAATTACAAAATAAGGTAAATTCCTTCTCAGAAACATAAACTGCTTAACCTCCTAAATGACTCATGGTAGAACATGTACCACATAGTTTTCATAGCAGATTTCTTTTCTAGGGGAGAGCATCTAGAGTCAGACATTTTCAAAATAAACCTCAACTGGAAGGGAACGGGTTAACAACAAGATCAGGGATACAAAATAAAGATGTGTCCAATCTGGAATGTTTACATCAAGAGCAGAGTAAATGAACCATGTGACATGGAGAGCTAAATATACACCAGCTCACTTCTAACCAGACTACATCACATAATATCAAAGATATAGTAGTGCAGGTCAGTGAAATGACCTGCTGTAGTCTGACTAAAAACTTGTTTTTTTCCCTGTTAAAAGGGTGTTTTCCTTGCCACTGTCGCCTTTTGGCTTGCTCTGGGGGTCAGGCATATGGGTTCTGTGAAGCGTCTCGAGACAATTTGACTGTAATTGGCGCTATATAAATAAAATTGAATTGAATTGAATTCAGAACTATTATGGTAGTGTACTCTATGGCTTTATTTTAAAAAAAAAAGTCCTTAGTGTGTATTCACTGAAGTGTTCACACACAGCAGCCGACTTGCAGAAACCAGGCAAATATAGACCCACATTATGAGACAATAAGGACTTTGTGACTCATTCAACTAAGAGGCAGGAATTTAAAAAATGGGTGATAAAATTAGCAAAGATGTTTATTATTAATTAGTTTCATTAGTTTTCATTTTAATATTATCACACTAGTATGTACAAATATATAATAGATAATATATATAAAATCTTGTGATCACTTGAAGAATTATTTATTTATTTATCTATTTATTCATCTATCTCATTTATATCAGAAGTTGTTCTTTCATTTCAAACAGTTTGAGGAGAAGATTACATATTTCTGAAAATGACAAACTGTAATTGACTTTTTAAGATTCTCGTCAAATGTAATTTTCCGATTCTATCACCAGAACAAACTTTTTAGATGATGTGATCACACATTCTTTGAAATAGTTCTGAGCTTCTTGGCTATTTATGCATTCAGATTAATAAAACAGTCCTGAAGGACATTTGAGCATTTGTGGAGTAGGTTGAAGGTTGGTGACATTGGTAAGACCTAAGACTTTTCTTTAAGGTGAGTAAACTATATACATGTGTAACAAATCTAATGGTCTGCATGCGTCATGCAAACTCATGTGACTAATGGGAGAGATGAACCACATGGAAACTGAGATTCTATTCCATGCCATCCAAAAGTCAGCTTTTTGTTTTTAAAACTGATTTATTTTGGCATTTCTGCTTCATTGGACAGAGATAGAGAGGAAACAATGTAGAGAGCAAGAGAGAGGGCATGATATGTAGTATAAGGTCCAAACCAGAATCAGATCTTGGAACATGAAATGATGGAATATCTGGATAGCGTAGACTGTTGTGAAATGAACAACACACATCATGTACAACTAGACAAATAGGTTTTATACAGACATGGTGGCTGGGATATAAGCCATTTATTATCTTTTCCTAATAGCTTGAAGACTACACAACCTCCAGGGCCTTCAAAGCAGGCTCTTTGTCAACCTCTCTCTGCCTCCAGGCAAGGGCAAAAGTTCAACAACAGAGACACTTTTAAGTGTACATTATGAGGAAAGACTAAAAAGTTCTTGGCCTCACCAGAAAACATCACAGGAGAAACGTTATTTAATTATTTTTAAACACAGACTACTTTAACTTCAATGCACTTGGTCCACTGTTGTTTAAACTTCCCGTTGCGAAAGAAGGTCACATCTTCAGTTTCCAGTTTCTCCTCAACAGCATGCATGACCTCATCATCACTCTTTAAAATGGCGACCACACAAGTAGGATTTCAACCTAAGATTTCAAATGGTAGACAGCCTGTGCTTTGTGGATTGACACATTGTCCTCGAACAACAGCAGTCAGCTCCAAGCCTTCACATCCTTTTTTTTCCCTATGATTGCTTCAAACATTTGAGTTTTTGTGGACAGTGATATAAGGCTTTATAGTCTCCACTTATCCCCCCAAAATTTTTTGCCCCTTGTTTCCGGGTGAAACCGAAAACTTTTTGAAGTACCCCTGTTGGTGCAATGATAGTTTCATAATGACCAATATAAGGGCTTAAAAGTGAAGGTAGTGAGTTACCCTGGAATAGACTCAGAGGGTCAAAACACTGTAGCTATAGAATGCTGTTTCTGAATCTCAGTGTTAACAGTTAGGGTAAATTCCTATGTTAGAGCTCAGTCTTCACAGTTCAGTTAGATACATTCATTTTTAACATGTGTCCCTCCTCTCATGATCAGGGGGGATCTGTGATGGTGCTGAGGACTCTTGGCTTCACTGATATCTGCTTCATATTTTACTTTGTTTCATGTTTTGTGCCCCTCTTTGGTTTGATGGTGAAGAAAACCTTTTGTGAACACAATAATTTACAATCAACTTATTTGTTGTAAGGAGGAAAAAAACCCCAAAAAGATATTTTATCGCTGAAGAAACTTGAGTGTGGAGCAAAGATCCACAGGATAGTGGATGTAGAGGCAGTAAAAGCCTCCTAACATCAAACGAATGGCAGAGATGAAGGAAAGGATTTAGTAATTCACAACCTTGTGGTCAAGATTCGAAATGAACTCTCTTGAGGTATCACAGGAGATTCCTGCAGAACAGATATAGGTGGAAAATAATTAGCAGCACCCCAGTTATTACTACCTGAAAGTGAAGGGCTCGAGACTAACTTTTTGACTGGTAGCACTGGTGCAACCAACTTCCTCAGTGATTTGGCTGCACCATGCCACCCTGGGTTTTTTTTTGGTACAGTATGGTGTTCAGCAACTGTTCATGCTCCATCCATCCATCCATTATCTATACACCGCTTAATCCTCACTAGGGTCGCGGGGGGGCTGGAGCCTATCCCAGCTGACTCGGGCGAAGGCAGGGGACACCCTAGACAGGTCACCAGTCTGTCACAGGGCTACATACAAAGACAAACAAGCACTCTCACATTCACACCTACGGGCAATTTAGAATAATCAATTAACCGCAGCATATTTTTGGACTGTGGGAGGAAGCCGGAGTACCCGGAGAAAACCCACGCATGCACAGGGAGAACATGCAAACTCCATGCAGAAAGATCCCGGGAAAGCCGGGACGCGAACCAGGGATCTTCTTGCTGCAAGGCGAAAGTGCTAACCACTACGCCACGGTGCAGCCCACTGTTCATGCTGATATATAATTTTCTTAACTTGCATAACTTAGTTTCGCATTGATGTAAAGATTAACAGTGACTTCATATTTGCAAAATATTTTAATCTGAAACATACTAATTTTGTTACCAGTATTTTCCTGGAGGTTGTCTGATATCACTCCTATTAACTGAACACAAACTGAACTCCTGACGTACTGATCATCTCCTTATCAACAGACTGATGTTCCTTACATGCCTCACATGCAAGCTGTGCTAGATTCTAGTTAGGTGTCATGGACAGAGTCTCCACTCAGTGACTTTAAAAAATAAAAGAAGTGGTTTGAAGAGACTGAAATAAGGAGTCCTAATGTCAGATTTACCAAAGATAAAGTGGATTTATCTACATGAGCCATTTTCTATGAGCAGAGTTTTCAATAAGTTGAGTATTTTGAATATCAGTGCCACAGTTCATTGTGTTCATTTTATTGTGGAAAGCCAAAACTGTGAGTGTGATTAACATTTGTTAAAATTTTCAGCCCAGTTACAGCTATAGTGATTGTGACTGAATATGGGGTTTTCCCAAATGTAGAGCTGATCAGGAGAATTGTTAACTCACATCCAGGGAGGTTGGCTACAGTCCCACGGATCTTAAATTTCTGAATAATATGTGCAACTGTAGTCACAGGAACATCAAGCTGCTTGGAGATGGTCTTCTAGCCTTTACCTTTAACATGCTGGTCTATAATTTTCTTTCTAATCTCCTGAGACAACTCTCTCCTTGGCTTCCTCTGGTCCATGTTTAGTGTGGTACACACCATGTCACCAAACAGCACAGTGACTACTGTAACCCTATAAATAGGCCGACTGACTGATTACAAGTTTGTTAGACACCTGTGATGCTAATTAGAGAACACACCTTGATTGAATATGTCCCTATGTTCACATTATTTTCAGTCTTTTGTAGGGGTACCATCATTTTTATCCTGTTTCATGGATTTATTTTTTAAAATAATTCTGTTGAACCACGGTTCAAAAGCAATGTCTGATTTTCATTGCTTAATTTTCATAGAATTTTTATTTATTATTACTTTCGTCACATTCAAATTATTTCTGTAACCATTGTGCTTTTGTTTTTTTTACTAACTGAGGGTTATCAACAATTTTGTCCATGTGTGTAATTCCAGTGGCAGCATTTACATTGCATGAAGTTGGTGGGAACATAAAGGTCAACCTGCATGCATTTCACAAGTAATATAACCTATTTGACTCAATACTTTAAATTTCAGACACTCCATGTGTACATCAGGAAGAATTCTGATGTGTTGAATCCTACAATGTATTCTGATCACATATTTCAATACAACAGACAATCACACATACCTAAAACAATACCCCAGGCACTGTAATATCCTCTTAAGCACTGCAAGCTCCTACTAGCTATACGCTGCCTACAGAAAAATGGTGTTCCCCACCTTCCTCTGTTCTGTTTACTGCATATCTCCCTGGTGTACATTTTATGTGCTGCCCTGTGGATACGTCAGACATACCGTGTTTCATGTGCACACTTCACATGCATGCATGATGGTGTCTGCAATGCAAAGCCATACAGTACCTGCGGTGTGAACGGAGCTTTGCTTCTGAACCTCACATCTGATATTTGAGATCATAAAGCAAAAGCTTCTGCTGCGTACATGTGTGTGTGTGTGTGTGTGTGTGATAGAGAGGAAAAGGCGGGGTGGTAACACAGATCAGCGGGCCGAATATATTTCCTCTTCCTCCCCTGTGTCGGCTGGACACTGGGCACACACCAGCGTCGCCTCCCGCCGTGTCTGTTTGTGTCGGCGCCGGTGCAGATGTCCGCTGTGTATTTGAATCAGTCACAGCACACTGCCTCCCAACATAGCTGAAAATCCCTTCTCATGGCCCACTGACGAAAACAGCCCATTTGGACAGAAAGATCACAGCACCGGAGGCTGTAGAATAGCGGCTGCCTCTGCCTTTCATTTTAGAAGCCGTCTAATAAAATAATGATGAGCCAGTGGCACATTCAGGAAAAGGGAGAGATAACCACATGGACTGCAAGAACATAAATTCTTTAAAGTCTCTGTTTGAATCTGATACTATTCTGACATAAAATCCACAAATGTATATATTATTAATGAATGATGGGAAAACTAGAGTATGTAATGTATTCCAAAAGGATCTTTTGTTAAATTTGTTTAAAGATTCTCGACATCCTGACAGCAATTATTAAATAACTTGCACTCATTATCATATCTATGGCATTTACAGTCTGAAAAAGGCCCAATCAGTCGTTGCATTTGATCCGCATGAGATGACTGGATGGCTTTCCTGGCTATCCAGCAATGTACCTTCCTCCCTGCACACACTCCGTCCATGACTGGAGTCTTCTGCAAGACTAGGTGGGCAAATTGTCGTTCTTGTGCTATTTACTTACCATCTCTAGCAAAGTGCAGCCATTTTTAACAGTTCCACTTGACCATACAACATGTTGCACTGCTAAAGCTGCCATATGATGGCACCCATTTGTATTCTAGCATGTTTCAGTGCTTTTGGTGTCTGTCCTCCTCCAGGTTCATTGCTTGATAGTTACATGCATCTGTGTGCATGTTCACCACCAATCTGCATTGTAGCCTCATTGTGGGCAGAATTGAATTATTGCTAATTATCCCATGTTTGTTCATATTGGCTTTAAACACGACGCTGTGCAATTCGTGTGTGTTTTTAGACCTGACGGAGTTTTCTTGTACTGGCTCTGCTCCCCCACCAACATTCTCTCATAGATTATTCATCGAGCCAAATTCGTGTTTTGAAGGAGTGACTTTGAAAGCAGAAATCGAGCTTACTTGTGCTTTTACTACAATCCTGCATACTACAGTTTAAAGAGACACTTTAATCCTACGTATTTTACACCATTACGTTTTACTAAATTTATTTTGGAATCCCTATTTGTCTTTAGCAATGTACTGGTGTCAAAATGCCAAAGTGATAAATAAAATATTTTTTCGTGAACATTTTTTCTGTAGCAGTCGGCTGGATAAAAACTATAGAGGACAATGTTGTAATTGTCAGTTTGACCTCATGATGGGAGTGTTTCCTCACTGTTACGATGTCTCGCAGAGAACTAGTGCAGTTTTCATTTGTGCACCAGCTCTGTTCAGGACACCAACGCTCTGTAATGAACTGACGTATTTCAAAGCATTTATTCAAGCTGTTTGATCGCAGTTAACTCTTCAGAAAATTGTATGCAAGTGCTGCCTACAGTTTTATATTTTGAGTCTTTGGGGTATTGCTGAAATTCAGTACATGTCCATATTGACAGTGAAAGTAAAACATTTTTGATGATTAAGCAACACACTTCTTCCTTTGGTTTATTCTCATAGATTTCGTAGTTGCCCAGTTCAGTCAACAATGTCGTCATGATTCCCATTCTTACCAGGAACCAATATTTTAGGTTTTGATCAATCCCATTTTTGTTCAGTAATACCCATAACATCATTTGCAATCATTTTCTTTGACACTGGTGGGTTAAAAATCTCAGGAAACTCACTGTCTGCTAGTCTTTATCAGAAGTGGAATGATTTACTGGACATAGTTACGTTTGCCAAATCACCCAGTTGGTCCTTGTCCTGAAAGTCTTTAGTCTTGTCGAAGACTGCTTTTTGGAAACATTTCTGATAAACTTTGTGACTAATGCTAATTTTTTAAAGATGAGGCCTTCTTTGCCACTTGACAGACAGTAGAGTTGTTCATTACTTCTACCCTGACATCAAAAGGTGATGAAACCACACTAATGGATGGCCATCTGGGACAAAAATGAGCCAAAGACAATGTTGAGATTTACTATAATCAGTGTTTTAATTTTCATTTGTAGTTTTCAGTTGCCCAAGAGAAAACACTGAGGGATTAATGACTTGATTTCACAAAACAAAAGCACAGATATGTTTTAGAAGTTGCTACTGGGCAACTTTGGAGAAAGCCACGCTTGCTGTTTCCTCTTGTTTCGCTCTCCTTAGTAAAGTAGCATGTAATAGAGAAGCAAAAGAATGATGAAGGGCTGCAAATGGGGTCTTCTTCATCATGGTTCCCACAAAGGACCAATGCCAGTCCTCGTAATTACTCCACATACACACTCGCACTCTGCCCCAGCTCCCCCATCACATCCCCTGCCAGGCCAAGGCCAATTAGGCTGGCACTCTCTTTTGGCCTTAACTAAACTCTCACACACATGCACATTTTCGCTCAAACACAACCACACTGCATGACTCTCTACCTCTCACTCTCTCTGACAGGGACAGATGGACATGTGTGCAGCTGATAAAGGAAGGTGGGCTCGCTCCCTCCCCCATAAGAGCTCAATGAAGATTGATAGGACCACTTAACTGAACACACATGCATGCACACGCACACACACACTCTTAGATTAATAGTCAGGCTCTTGAGAACTCTTCAAAGAGTGTGTGTTTGCCAGGAGTCTGCAGAACACGGTGAAGTTAAAACTAAATAAGTTGAACATTATTTGATGTCATCATTATTAAACTTTTGAATGTTGTTAGACTTCTGAAGATAGGCATGGCTGAAAAAGTTTAAGAACCACTGCAGAAAGTTAAGGTGAAAGTTAATGTGAGGTAGAGAAGTGGGTGCATCAAATAAAGCAGAATGCAACAAAGTGCAACTGACTTAGTGACTAAATGATGAGGTGCATGAATGTGACTTCAATGTCCACTGAAGCTCTCCCTCCACTGGAGAGACATAAAATAGCAACAACATCAGATCTGTCTGGAGAGATAAGGAAACTGTTTCATGCATTACTTTGAGGAGGGTTCCAAATATAAATGCCACATTCCCATCATGTTTTCTACATCAGTTTCACCATTTCAGCTTTGGCTGCCGCTCCTTTAGTGACGTCATCCTGCTGCACCCACTTCCACTGCAGTGATTCAATAGCATCCAAGTGAAAAATTAGCGCCACCAACTGGTTATCTGGATGAACTAACTCTCCATAGTCACACAACAGTCATTAATTCAAATTAAATGGGTGCTATGGCTTGTGCGTTGCTTTGGATAAAAGCATCTATGTGATTATAACGTACTAGTTATGCAAACTCATGAAAATGAGACAGGCCTGAGACATCAGTTGCCTTTATTTCCCTACTATTAGCTACTTACATACTTATTATTACAATAATCAACACTACCATAAATGTACCTGATCATATAGAAGAAATACTTGAACTGGTTAGATTAGCCATGGTTAATTTTAGATTATTTCAACCTGATGTACTTCCAATTAATGTGACTTTTGGTGCTTTGTAGGTCATGATAACTTTGTACTTTCAGGGAAATGATGAGTCACAGCATGTGTTCAGCATATTTTGGGGAAACCAGTATGAGCTTTGAGTCCTTCATTAGTGACCTTGTTGAGACATTGCTGCAGCATTTTGAAGTAGTTGGAGTTAGAATAAAAAAAGATTGAGTGATGCCACTAATCAGGGTGGAACTGTACAAAAGCATGGATGACTTTGCTAAGTCAGAGTTTCAGATAACAGACTTGAGTTTGGAGGCAAATCAGAGTTGAATGAAATTTGATTTAGCCACCTGAGTGGTTTGTTTGTCAAATTTCAAGGCTGAAAAAAGTATTCTTTATTTCATTTTTTGCCTACATAATTTGTAAAGGTGATGTAAAGTGAGCTCTCCAACAACAACAACAACAACAAAATCCTGACTAACTCACCAATGACAGCAACTCTATGAATGCAGCTAATCAACAACATGTGAATTCTGCCTGACAGTGCAGAAGATTTGGTCCAAAGTATGTCTGTGGACAGCAGTGTCAGATCAAATAACGGATGAAAAACTACAACTACGCAGTACTGAAGTCTTCCATACATCAAGCATTTTTTTGTGTGTGTGTGTGTGTGGATGACATAAAACTATTGTCTGTATATAAAGATGGATGAACCCTCCATGATGCCACCCATAGGGTTTCTGAGGAGCAGTTAATAGCCCAGGAGGAGTCATGCACAAGATGCAGATGGTTTATCAACAAATTAGCAAAGACATGGGGCAGAAGTGGAACTCAGGCAGGCCATGGAAAAGTATCTGGGTGATAGACTATCCTATGGCAGCTCCTACCTGTCACTTAAAGCAGCCACAGCCTTAATTATGCAGAACATTAAGACTTAATACAAATTAAACAGGTGTGCTATATTAAAATGTACTCCCTGTACATATGCCATGAAGAAAACAAATAGCTTGAAAAACCAAAACAGTTTTCTGTAGTAGACTGCAATCATGTTTATTCCTGCCGTAAAGTTGGACATTTTAACATGAAGGTCAATGAGGACTGAGTACCTTTTATAAGCAGCCTCAAGTGGCCATTTCAGGAACTGCTTTTGGTTTGGTGTTTTGGTTTTTGGCTCTTCAGCTTTGGCTTCATTTATTTTCAGTCCTGAAGGTGTAAAATGCCGTATTAGTGATGACACACAGCCATGATCAAGAAGTCTTACCAAGTCCAACTCAAGGAAAAACCACATTTCACATGGACAGACTCGAAGGAAGTTCTGTGGGGTTAAGAAAACATTGGTAAATGCTCTAAATTTAAGCTATGAAGACAGTCTGTCTAACAAGTGAGGATGAATGACACAACATTTACACTGAATATTGTTCAAACAACTTTTGAGAACCTGAATCTTTGCTCCAACTAGTCGAGATAGATGGTTGGTGAGCCTGTTGCTGTCTGAGGTTTCTTTCTGTTCAAAGGGAGTTTTTTCCTCCTGTAATCAATAAGTACGTCTTAAAATGTCATCATTGGATTTGTTGGGTTTCTCTGTAAAATATATTTTCTGTGTTGCACTTGCTAAATTGCACTGTGGTGACTCACGTGAATAGGTATGAGATAAAATTTTATTTAATATAACTGAATGGATGCTAAGAGCTGTTCTGTGATACAGAGCAAAAACAAAACCTTGAAAAAGCAAATTAAGCATTGAGGTCATTGTGTCCTCATAATATGATTGTGGTGCTTTAACCTCTTTAACCTTGGAATTTAGGTAGAATACTAAATTAAGCCCAAGAGCTTGACGAGTGCAAAGGCACAGATGTCCTGGTACTTATTTTGGTACAGCCTGGTGCTGGTTGTGGAACATTTAATCACTGTATTCTAATTGGATGAGGTGCTGCAGATGGAAGGGACATACCTGAACTGGTGCCTTTGCATGGTAATAAGGACTCAATCAAGCAAAAAGAGTCACATACTTCTTAAAAGTAAGGAAGAAAAGCAGGATTACCTTTACATTAAAGGTGGATTTTGAACATGCAAGTGAATGTTTGTGTTCTGTCAGGGATTTAAATGGAACATATATAGAAAAGGCTTATTTAATTTTGCAGAGTACCTGACTAAACTACATGAATGACATTAATTCCAGCCTGCAGAGACATACTGTCTCCTCTGGGCTCAGACGTGGTCACTGTGTCTCTGCTTTTATTTAAAATCCCTTTTATGTCTGTTTTTAGCACATTAGCATTTCAAGCAAGTCTTAAGTGAGCAGTGTGAAGTTCATCAATAAAAATTATGCATGAAAAGTATGCTTTCATGACCTCTTTTTCCACAATAAAAATGAAACAAAAGCCAAATCAAAAGTAAAAATTAAAATTAGAATATGACAAGAATTTTGAAGAACAAGAAGCAGACAAAAATCTGAATTATGGTCAGTGACGATTTATAAATTAATGATGACAATTAAACAAGCAGCAACAATGAAACAGCTGTGGAAAAATGAAAATGGCGTTCACGAAATAGCAAGGTAGTAAAAAATTACAAATATGATATTGGATGTAATGTTATTAATATAATTATACTACCAGTCAAATATATTTTATGTTGCTTCCAGCCAACATTTAAAAAAAAAGAATCAATTTCGCCTAAAACATTTAAAAAGTTTTTATTTCCCTAAAATTAAAGTTATACTATGCATGCACAAAGTTTTAAGACACAGTGCTTTTGTCAGAGCAATGACACGGTTGACTTGATGTTACAAAGCAGGTGATTGGCTTTTAGAAAGGAATAAATATACAGTATATTCAAAGTTTTAAAGGCACATATAAAGAATCCGTGCCAGCTCCCACTCTATGCTACAGTCCCAAGAATTTCAACAATTTCAGAATATCAACTTTGGCAAAAAACATTTTAGTCCTTAACAGTGGTTTCTAATTACGATCCTTATGGATGAACATAACCTAATGTCCCTGTTGCCTATTATGACTGACTGTGCAGCTGCATGTGCTCTTTTGCCACGATGCAGCACTTGTATATACTGACTATTAAAGACCATTTCTAACAGGCAGTATACATGGAATTTAGTTCTTAGGCTGTAGAGAAGATTAATATAACTTCTGGGTCTGAAAAATGAAGTCAACATGGAAGTGCCTTAAACCTGCCTGCTTTCTAACAGTTCGTATGGGGCGACTCCTCTGCTCACAAATAAAGTCCCATTGTGTGGAAATCCCTTGATCTGTTTCCTCAGTATCATTTTTCTAATGAATTCATGGACTCATTGGCTACTTTAATGTCTCCTTCAATATAGCACAGTGCTTGCTTTGTACTTTTTATGGCCTCTTTTAGAGTAAAACTGATAATAAAACTGGGTATGTTTTAGGGTTGGTCTACCTTATGACTGTCAGGTCGCTACACTAAAACACCAACAGCCTGCTGGTTTGTGAAAACAGTTTCCTGCATTTAGAAACAGTGCCAGTGAAAGCAGAGAAAGTGAACAGTAATAGGAAAGCAGAGGGCTGTATAACCAAAACAACAAGTTGAAGGACACTAAAATGCTCTGCAGAACTGCTGAGTCTGGACACTATCCTTGTTGGGTTCATCACAAGGAGGGAAACATTTCCCATACTCACAGGCACTTTATTTAGTTTTAACTTAACTTGATTTATGAAAAACAATTTTAACTTAACATGAAATCTGATGATTTCTCTTCAGGCGAGGAAACACTTTTCAACCAAGGGTAATGAAACTGGTTTTGCATATGGGAAAGTTAACATCCTTATAAGTCAAATATGTTCACATTTAGTCTGATTCTATATATTTACTTTTGGATTTCATGTCTCTAAACAGTTTCTTCCCTGTTTTGTTCCTTACATAGTGGCAATTTATAGTTTTGGATTCTTCAGTTAAACTTGAAATCATCATTTTGTTTATTCAAATTGGTCTTAAATTGCCAGCAATATCAGAAAAAACATTTCTTCAAAGGACTAAAATCTGCAGACACCCCATACAGTGAGTTAAGTGATGAGAGATATGAGTAAAGGCAGAGAGAGTAACCTGAACAAAAGGTTGAATATGAGAGTACACAGCGTCTCCACTATGAGGCCATTAACCCTGATGTGTGTCTGTCTTAGAGAGACAAAGAGAAAGTGTGTCACAGGTTAAGAAGTTGGGAATGATTGACGCACTAAAAGACTATGAGATAAGCTACAGGATCTGTCAGTTTTTCTGTGAAATAAATCATGAAGAAGGTGAAATGCTCATTGTAAAGCTTTCTGTGAAAATCTGTGTGAGTGTCGTCCAGCCTACAACTTCGTAACGCTTCAACAGAAAAAAAAAAAAACAGGAGAGAAAAAGAGAGAAACGTAGGGCTGGGAGCACAAAATGACTCCAGAGAAATAAAGACAGTCTGATGTCTTTGCAAGAGCGATAGAAGTCGAGGGAGAGCGACAGCGGCAGAGACACACAGAACTTCAACAACAGCCATAATATCAGCAGGCTAACCAATTTTCTGTTAAGATAAAGACGGATGCCGCCTGGCTTCCGGTGGCATTCCCCTGATGCAACAAAAGCCAGTGGCTGAATCAAATTAACATCTCCTCTGACTTGGTGTCCCCACAAGCGCAAATCAAGGTGCTGGATTGCAAACAGGACCAGAGCAACAGAGCAAATCAATGCCGCCAGGTCCTCAGGTGTGTGTGAGCTTGTTTTTCTGTCCGGGTCGGGGCTTTGAATTGAATGCAAACTAAACCAGTGGGGACTTGTGTCACCGTGGGCACAAAAATTGAAGTTTCCATTGGTGGAGGCCACTTTCTGAGAGGTTGGGACAGAATTAGGTTTAAGGTTGGGTTAGGCATTCAGCCGTGATCGCTAAGGTTTGTGTGCTTTCTCCTCGTTTGTTTATTCCAAGTAGGCTGCAAATTCCAAGAGCACACATAGAGACAAAGGTAGGGTTATATTAAAAAGGTTTAAGGGAGGTCCATGTTCACCTCTCTGTAATTATTCAAACAGCCACCTGCATACACACACTAACACGGAACCTCCAAGGTTTGAGTTTCATTGAAAAAAATCAGAGGAAGCAAAGACAAAAGAGAAACTGTGCAGCAGTTTCTCTTATGTCTTTTCGGCAACACACAGGTCAAATTCAACATCAAACTCTAGTTTTCACAAGACTGTATAATAAAACGGTAAAACGCTGGCATGGTAGTGTGTCGGAAACAATCGGTATCAGAAAATCTCAGCAGGTAGTAGCTGCTGATCACTGTGGGAGCTATCTTTGCTTTCATTCCTGTGTGACACAGCTATAAACCTCTTTTTGAAGTTTCAGCCATCAAGACAGTGTCTGTACTCTCTCTAATTGTGTGCTGCAGACTGAGAAAGAGAAAGATAAAAGAGGGAGAAGGAAGACAGAAAGTAGGGACTTTCATCCAAGGAAAAACATGGAAATAAACTGGATACAGATACATTTTTTGGGGTAGCTGAGATTTAGAGCATAAAGGCCATTTTCATCAAATGAACACAGTTCTGACAGTTTTGTCCTCACTGGATTCGACTGACGGTGCTGTTTGAAGACAGATTGTTGTTGTTGTGCTGCTGTGATTGTAGATGCATTGCACATGAGCTGGCCTCATTCACCACTGTTCTGTCTACATCTGATAGAAGTTTGTTCTTACACTCTTTGAAGTAATTCAGGAGATCTGTTACCATAACTTCATTAAATGCATGGTTGCAGCGCAAAAATTAGAATGTATTGGTTTTTAATTATTTTAGTTGCATTGTTGTAATGAGACATAATGTTAGCAATTACACTAATGCAGTACTGTGTGTAACTTAAACTCAAACGTCTGCATTAATTGGTTTAAAACAAAAGACAAATTGCTGTAATTTATTAAATTGGTTTGAGAAGTTTTATTTTG
This sequence comes from Amphiprion ocellaris, assembly GCF_022539595.1. Classification (NCBI taxonomy): domain Eukaryota; kingdom Metazoa; phylum Chordata; class Actinopteri; family Pomacentridae; genus Amphiprion; species Amphiprion ocellaris. The sequence continues at coordinate 28,455,490 of NC_072778.1, read as the reverse complement.
TTGTTGTTTGACTTCAGGATTCAAAGTCCTTAAAAACTAAAGCATGTTTATGCTACCAGGTATTAAGTAACTGGTGATTGTCCTAAAAGTAGCATAGCAAATATAACAGCTGATAATATTACTGGTGACAAAGCAGGGTATGGTTTAGGCTGGGCTTACTTTGTTATTGGAGGGGCTGCTACCCTATCACTGTGCATAGTGTCTTTAGCTTGTTTCGTCCTGTTTTAAAAAAAAAAAAAGAAGGAAAAAACAAGAAGCCAATGGCTAAATTGCAAATTCAAGTTTCAAAATGATAGTCCACAAACCAATGAGTGTCTTTTATCTTTTATATACACCCTATGACCTTCACCAGTTTTCCAAATTGAACCAAACCCTCAGTACTAATTTTATGTCCTGGCACATAGGTGTGTGAAGATGTGACAACAATCTGAAATCAGTCTCTATTTAGACAACCTGAAGACTGAACAACATAATGTCATAATGGTATTAAGGACTTCTAATCCTTGTTGGCTCAAGGATGACGCATAAAAGTTCATAATTGTCTTGAGAAATAATTGTAAAATTAACAAAATACTAGTGCAAAAAAGAAAGACAGTAAGTTGACTGTGAATTGAAGGCACGCTACGTTTATACTTGAACTGTGCTGTGCTGTTTCGTTTGTGGAACAAAGTTTTGCAGCTACTTTGTTGGCGTTGATTTTTTCAGTTGGTTGTCAGAGGAACATAAGGATTATTAAAGCATTGGATTTGTCAAAGCTCTCGAGTCAATTAAATCTAAAAAATAGCAAGTGTCATTATCTAATGACAGTAGAGACTTATGGAATTTGTCCTTAACGCCTGAATTTATTTACAATTAAATTAAAAAAAAACTTTTGCATGTTTTTGCTTTCCAGCTGATGGTAAAATAAGTGGAGATTGTTAATTTTTCTATTACACATAGAACAGATATATGTAAATAATTACAGATATATAATAATTAGGTCCCACTCCGACTGGTCCTACCAGAAAGCAGTGCTTGCAAAACAACCCTCTACCCTAAACTCATTCTCTCTTGCACTAGTATCCTCTTCTGGCCTGTTCTATTCTATTCTACACTATCAAGACATCCACAATTATGGTGCTCAGTACCGTTTGTTTAATTATTTATTTATTGTATCTCTTTTTCTTTTCTGCTGGTTTGGATTTCTTTTCTTTTTTCAAAATTTTTTAAATTTTTTTATTTTTTTTTAAAATTGATTGACAGTTAGTAGTTGGGAATAACACACCACCTTACAATCTTTAATTGCAATAGCACCGCCTGTTATTCTCTATCCCTGTTCATCCTGTTCGTCCTGTCCAGTCTTTGTTTCCCCCACACATCACTGAGGTGTAGCACTGCCCTCCCTGGCTTATAATAGGGAATTCTAATAAAGAATGTCTGCTTAGCTTTCAGGGAGGGCTGGTGATGGTCACACACATGCACTAAATATTAAAATATTTGGCTGCAAGACTAAAATATGCATCAATCTCATACAATGTTGACTCCCCTCTTGTGGAGTTAAACAATGAGAACAAATGCAAAAAAAAAAAAAAAAAAAAAAGCAAAAGGTTCTGAGGTACGTATTGAATATGCACAAACTGGCATTGGGAGAATGGATACACTATCTCAGCTGCAGTCTGAATGAAAGTGGTATGTTGTGAATTTGAGACAATAGGCATCAATGGGTTCATTATGTCACAGACACACTCCAATATCTGTTCAGAAACATCTTCCACAAATGTCAAGTTGGTGTATTGAAGATGTACAAGTGCACTTCATTGTTATCACCTTTAGTTTTTAAACTTTCCAACAGTAGCTGACGCTTAAAACAATGATAAATTACTTAATCTTGGTACATTTCTTGTCATAATGCAGCCCAAGTCTGCAGTTTGGAACCTTTTTATTCACTTCAGCTGTAGGAAACACCCTTATGTAATTCTCATCTTATTTTTGGTGCCATTTCAAGAGTTTGCTCTCTCCATCACTGGTTATGTTTCCATGCAGCTGTCAGAGGAATTTCCAGCAAACTTTTTCAGTGTTTTTCATTTTCAACCCTGCCCTCTTCAGTTAGCACCAGGATGCTTTAGTCATTTTTCCATCCCTACTCTGTCACAGTCTTTCCTCGCAGCTTCTGTCAGGGCCATGCTTCATCACTGGGACTGGCCTGAAATGAGAATGCCACCAAAAAAAGTTTCTTCTGGCAGGGACTACAGACAGAGGTAAAATGGGGACACTAGAAATGTTACTGTCATCAGAGGAGGAAGATATAACTACAAGGTTTGGGGGATGAAACTTTTCCTCAAACTGATGGGGGCCTTTTTACCATCCAGAGGAAATTTAGGCAATATAGGAGACAAATCGGATTACAGCGATCTGTGACATGTCATTTTCTTAGTTTAAAAGTCTAAAAAAAAAAATAAAATAAAAAGTTTAACGGAGGCTGTTTTTGTTCTCTTTTACAGAAAGGTCAAGGGTCAGCATTAGGAATAGGTACTGAAACCCAAATTAATCAGGTCCAAACAGTAGTAGTTTCTCTGTCAGTACTGGGGTAATGAAGAAAACAGATTTCCTATTTATTATTGCTGCATAAATCTTATCTTGCACATCTCACTAATCATTTCAAACATGTTTATGATGGGTTTTTGCTTTTCTTAGACCAGTTTGAGGCTCGGCGGCAGCTTTCTGTCACATACTGCAGCACACAGACTCGAACACATAGTAAACGGTCAAAAGTGTGGTTACACATGACTACAGTCAATGTTGACATTGCTCGTCATATGTAAAAGCAAAAACAGTATCGATCTGTGGAAACATACAGGAAAAATGCATCACATACAGGCAGAGAATCACACATTTTGACTGCAGTGCTTATAATTCATCTCTGGTTTCCTAATACAGGTGTGTTATGTATGCCAGAAAACCTCACATGTAGTTGAAATAACCATTAGTTAGCTGATTGTTTAGCTATGGGTCTATTTTTATGCCTGTTTATGTTGAATGAAGCCAGTATCTGATTAGTGGAAGCCTTCTTCTGGGGGTTTTTCCAGGCACATGGTACTTCGAGGTAGTCCCAGAACTTGCTGGAGAGATAAACATCTCATTTGGCCTAGAAAATGCTTTGAGATCCCCAAGGAAGAACCGGAAAGTGTTGCTGGGGACAAGGACATCTGAAATGACAAGGTTCACCTGCGGTCGCCATGATTTGACCCCAGAAAAGTGGAAGAAAATGGATGGATGGACTTCAAGAATGCTCCGTTTAGGAGGGACGTAGTGAGTTAGCCTTTTTCTAACTGAATGTTGGTGTTGACAGTGGTAGAAGATTTTCTCAAAACTATCCTCTTCAGTAAAACTATTAATGCCATGCAGTAAAAATGATTCTTAACTTTTTACATTAAAGTTAAAACTTAAATTGAGAATGTCGTGCATCATTTGCTAAAAAAAAAAAAAAAGAACATTAAACAAAGTATTCCAGGCTGTGATTATGTTGTCACTAATTTAGTCATAAATTAAGGTAAATTCTAGGAGACAGACCCCCTTAGAGCCTCTATGAAGCCAAAATGCCTGAAAGACATTAGACAGTTGCCAAAGAAGAGATTCACTCAACGAAGATGAGAGTATGTTCATTTTTTTTTTTATCAGCTCAGACCTTCTGGATGAGCACAGTTGGACAGTGTTTGCAGATCTTTGTACTGAATCAACCAAACTAAAACTGTGAACAAAGAAGTGATTAGTGTTGAGGATTTTATTCTCTTCTTCACTCATCAACAACTTTTACATACAAAAACAGAACCAAGATACAGATCAACAGAAACTCTACTTGTCCATCATACGACGTTTATTCTTCAGATAACAGAGAATACAAAGCCCAGATTCAGAATGTAGAGCAAAGGATCTTTTTCCCAGCATATTGTTTTACCTCTTATAACTCAAAGCCCCTTCTAGCAGGAAAGGATGCCACTGATTAGGCAACATTTTGGGCATTCTGATTGGTCTAATTCTAAAAACTAATGTCTGGGTTCAAAAAAAGAAAAAGAAAGAAAAAAACTTAGCAATAAGCAGAATTAGCTTATTGAATGATTGTTAGCATAAATTAACACATTTTTGAGTTGATCACTGATAGGAATAGCAGTATTTCGACATTATTTGAGGGACTCTTTAGGTGTTGTGTGCTTAATTACAATAATTACTAACACAAGCTTTTTAGGTTGACCAGTTGCTCCAAAGTTAAGTAGGTTGACAGGGACTTGAAAATCCAACCTCAAGGGAAAAGAAAAATGTAATTATCGACTTTAATTTACACAAAGAAAATTAGTTTTAACTACAAAAAATATTAAGCTGATGCAGTTACGAACATGATTCAACCCAACCCATCAAAAATAATGCATGCAATTAAAAAAAAAAAAATTACTGATTAAGATCAGCTTTTTAAAATTGCAACCACAGATTCAAGTGGCAAGAGTGTCTCCCCTGAATAACTTTTCAAAATTTGCATGCTGCTATAAAGCTTCTGTGGTGAGTCTGTTGCTGCTCTCTCACTATCTGCTGAAGTATTTGCATAGACAACAAAGCTTCCTTCAACCACAGACCGTATATGTAAACGATGGATGTGGCTTCCATGTATGAAAAGTGGAGTTCAAGCAGAAGTGCCTTAAACTTGCATTCTTTGTAACAGCCACTAGGGGGCGACTCCTCTGGCTGCAAAAAAGAAGCCAAACTGTATAGAAGTCTATGAGAAAATGTCCTTAATTCTTATTTGATGAGTTAATTCAATAAACATTCTTTTAGTTTATGTGATCTCACTCACTAGTTTGAAGTCTTGTACAATACAGCATGGTCTAGATTTTGTAAATTATTCTGCATTTTGAGTAAAACAGTCGACAAAGCAGGTACGTTTTAGAGTGGGGCTACCTTGTGATTGCTATTTTGTTGCTGTCAGAAGTATCGAAAGGGCACACTGCTGACAAATGCAGCCCACAAATCACTACTTCCATCTTACCTTCAACATTACACCCAATGAAAATGACGTCTTTAGTCAACCCACCCAGACAGCACAGCTCTAACACTGCTTTCAGATCTCCGTCTATTATCTAATCTATTCTTCACAAACTCCTTTCCATCGTGTGCAACCAAACCTAGACCACTGCGTTCATGAAATGTTTGAGAGGTGCAGACCAAGAAATAAATAGGCATTTGAAACAAAATCTATTTTACAGGACATTTAAGCATGTTTGTGCACAAAGCTCTTCCACTGTTTGGGGTCCTGATAAAAGTTCTGTACAGAAATTTCAAAAAGTGGATTTTGGACCAGTTCTGGATCTGCAATCAACAGGTATCCTTATCAAGGGAGTGCATCATCGCAGCTCTGTGAACTGTGCGACTCACGACAGTGTCTGATATCCAGGGAGACTTCTCACTTTATTTCCCCTCTCTCCGTGTCTCTCTCACACACAGTTCACAATCATTCCCTGAAGACATTTCTAAAGACTTTGGTTCTTTCTCAAAGAGGTTTCAAAGAGCTTCTCTTTGAATTTCTGATGTCTGGGGAAAAGCTCTGGAAGTTTGGAAATCTCAACCAAGAAACTTCAAAACCAGTGTGTACTGTTGACACATGCACACACACACACACACAGCGACAGAACCCCCACATCCATCCCACACAATTATTCATTCTTAGATAAGACGTAATCTCAGTTCACAAACAGAGGTTCTGTCTTTTTTTTTTTTTTTCTTTTCTGGGGGAGCCCCGAATTAAAATTGAGTACATTTGGTTTGGTTGCCACAGAGAAATGTGAATTATCAACCCGACAGTAGCGCTCCTGGATGACTATAGAAAAAGTAGGGCTGGACTTTGAAGTGAGTTTCTTTACTAAGTAAACTGAATGATAACGCAGACACAGTCAACCTTCTTGCATCTTGCATGATAAATTAATATCAATTCAGTTACAGTTTTTGTTGTAAACAACCTGAGTTTCTAAAGTGAGTGTCAAGCTAAAGTAAACTACGTATTTTATAGCAAACCTTCACATGAGCGCAGTGATCTATGAACCTGCAACTCTGCTCAAACACGGCAAAACTACTTTACGCTACACAGTTGCAAGTTGTTATATTGTCATTCAGCCATATGTGTTCAAACTGGAAGTTGATTCTAAAGAGGAGCAATGATGCAGGAAGTCCCTCTTTGTAAGTTGCCAGCATTGGTTACTTTAGTTTGTTACGTGTAAAAAACAGAAATTGTGAATCAGTAGTGGAACAGTGGAAATGCTCAGCCGTGGTGTTGAGTGCTTCTTGAACATATTATATGTCTTCTAGCATATTAAAAGCACCATATGGGAACGATTTAAAAAAAAAAAAAAAAGAAGATTTTAACCAGAGAGGGTCTATAGAAGTCTTGGAGCACTAGGGAGTTAATAGGTGGTTGCTGAATTTAATCCAGAAGGCTGCAGGTTCCTTATCTTCTAACACTGACTGTTCTTTTGGGCAACTGAAAAGAAGAACTTGAAGAACATGTTAACAATGGAAAAAAAAACCCTGATTTTCACTGACAGGTTCTTTAAATTTTAAATGTGTACAGTCAATGTTTATTATAGCTGTAACAATCAAACAACTGATGGTACCCAGACCAAACCTGTGTCTTCATCTTTGTGTCCAACAGCTCACTGTGAAGTGTAGTTTTTTCTGTTCTTTTTGCTGTTTTCACCACTTCACTGCCGCTCTCTTCCACCCCCAGCCTCCACTACTGATGCCTCTGGTTTCCAGCTGCCATTGGCCTCCACAGGTCCCAAAGAATCCACCTCTTGGGTTTCAGCTGAAGGGTTTCCCAAGTTTCTGTTGCCGCCTGCTTGCTTTGCAGTCCCACCACCATCCTCCTAAAGGGTTTTGCCTTTGCCGCTAGCCTCCTGTTCATTCCTTTGGAGCGGCTCTATCATCACTGGTATCGCCCTTCAGAGCGTCTCTGCCCATCTGCCCCATCTTCTGGGCCTCATCCTGAACAGCTTCTTCTTCCACTCGGGGTCCAGAGGCCACCCACCCTCCAGGTTAGCTATTTTCCGGGCACCAGGCTGTTTACACAAGGTTCCCTGCCCCAATTTGTTTCTGCATGGTTTGTGTCTGCACTTGGGTTTTCCTCCGTGTTTCCTTGGTGCTTCCTCGTGACAATTTCCCTACGTTTCGCTTTTTTTCTTCTTGGTTTTTTTTTGTTTCTTAGCATAATATACATTCATTGAGCCCCAAGATAAGTGCATTTTTCTTTTTTTTTGCAACATCGTCATGTTTGGGATGCATGTGCACTCACACCCAGTTGGATCTTTGTTTTGACTTTATTTGTAGTTAATCCATGTTTAAATTTGCTTTTCATATTGTTTAACACACCCTGAAAACTCTGGATGTCTGATTCTAACCACTTCACTTGCTAAAAGCTACTAAAGTGCCTGTTTATACTCAGTATTATGTACCATGACCACACAGCTAGTCAGCAGTAACATTATTGAAACATGGCCACAAGCCAATTCATGTATATTTAACTTTCCAGGGGCAAAGTGATAATGTGTGAACAACCCATCCAACTGATAATAAAAGATAAGAGAAAAACGTACAGCTGGCAGATATTGAAAGACTGTGGAGAGAAGGGACAACCTTTTAATAAAATCCAAAACGCTGCTATATTATTTTAGTATTTTGCAAATGAGACAATCATTTATTGGGAGAGAAGCTGACAGTTACAAGGCTTTGGATGATGGACTATAAACTGTTCAGATCTAAACATGCTGTGTGTGTGTTTTTGTGTGTGAGCTTCAGAGAAAAAAGGAGGCGTTTGTGTGAAAATCTCCCCAGTGACTCTCTTGGCTTTATTAGGGCCAAGTGATTATGCCATAAAAATCACATAATTAAACCCCAAAACACACAAGCGCAGGGACTGGGAGTGTGTGTTTGAGTAGGGAAAAAAATAAAAACAGAGACGAAGTTAGAAACACAAGTGCAGAGTGTGTGCTTGCATGCATGTGTGTGTGTGTGTGTGTGTGTGTGTGTCCCTTGTGAGCTAGTTATGGCTGCCTTCCAGTGGCAGGCACTCTCATTTGGTCCTGAGGGGTTCACACATACAAACACACACATGCATGCACACACCCAGACACACACACACATACACTTTCTCTCTATTTAAACCAGCAGGACAATGGAGCCAAAGCTTCCAGCTCCATCAAACACATGGTCTACACAGGCAGCCAACGGGGGATTGAAGCTTGTTTATCGAAGCCTTAGTTTATCCATTGTTAGTCAGCCAGGTATTCTTTCACTCTCATCCGTCCATCCTTCCGTCACCACACATAGGATATTTCACTTTCATCCCATCTGGATGACTACTTTGAAACAATGTGCTATTGGGTTAGTATGTGTCAAAATGTAAATCTAATGTAAACACAGAAATACATGTTGGGTTTTGTGTTACATCCATCATTATGCTTCTATAGCAAAAGACCAGTGATGAAGGAAGTGACTTTCTTTGCAACAAACCCAAGATTAAATGGACGCTTACAGCCTTGCTCAAAAGTATTGAACTTTTCAAAATGCTAATTATGATTAATCTTCAACAAACTTGCCGTTCTAGTAATCCCAGCAGACTAATGCGACGCTAGTTTGGAGTTGTTCCTCCCTAATCCTTACAAGAACTTTGTTCTACGCTAAAGATGAGGACTTAAGGCTGAAGCTCTCCGGGGTGTTTGAGCTTTAAATACTTGTGCAGCTGGTTGACTCGAGCAAAGGCTTGCTTCTGCAGACTGCTCAGTTTATTCAGTAAGTTTTGTAAAGTAGTTCTTAAGATGGCTAAACACAGCAACAGAGTAAACAGAGAAATGGATAAACATGAACTCACTGTGCACTGATCATAATACTCCACAGAAGAGGATAAACACCATGTCTGTGGCTGAAATCCATGGCTATTGGTGCATTATATTTACTCTCCTTAATGTATTTGGTGTCTGTGTGTGACATTTTCTACTCTGTTGCCCTACAATGGAAGAAGTCTGTCCATTGTCATGTGACAAGTTTAAGTTTTCTATATACAGCAGGATTACATAACTATCATTTATTGTCTTTATTTGATTGTCTGCATTAGAAGACTGCATTTGGATTGGGATCTCGCAGGAGCAGGCAGTTAGATAATGAACTGCAGGTCCCAGGATTTACTGCAACCAGAAGGATAGAGTCAGCAAATGAAGTTGAAAATAAGATTTAAGCAGTGTTTTACAATTTTAAAGTAAAGCAAGGCAAGTTGACATTTGATACATTCCCTTGTCATAGACAAAGATGGAAAAGAATTGGATTTTGCTGCGACAAATGTACAAAATCTTGAGATACAAAATGCACAAATCTGCCATCTCTGTGTTGAGGCAACACACCATTCTCCCAGGTCAACATAAGATATTCTCCTTCAAAGACAAAGCACTTCTTCCTGCACACATTGAACAAGATACTGATGAGAAATTAATGTAACCGTAATTTTGCTATAACAACAGTATACGGAGTAAAATATAAGACAACACAATGATTGTACATTGTGCATGAATGCTTGCAGGTGAAGGTAGGAATGAACTTCCAGCGAGAGCAAACGGGTGCAGGATGAAGAAAACAGTCCTGTTCAGGACCCTAGCCTGCACTTATTCTATTAATTACAGTTGCAGAATGATATTCAGTCAAAATCCCAAATCAAACCAGAGACTGACTTCCAAAGGCCTTTGCACGAATGTAGGATGCACCTTAACGATTCGACCATCTGCAGTCTGCAGTGACTTCAATGTCCCAGATGCTACTGTTTGGTTGAACTCAAAAATGCCAGACATTGGTGGTGTTGTTATATGTTCCAGTGAAAGAAATGTCAGACAGGGAATTAAATTTCACAGGTGAGAAGCTATTGTGCAGTATTTTATGTGAGTGTGTTTAATTTGATACATCAAAGTGTGTAGTCCTTCTCTTGAGCTCACATTGGGACAATCAACACTCATAGTATTACTGACTCATTGTAATACTGACCTTCAAGTATGTACATAGTGGAGTGTAATGGATTTTTATGCTATTTTAGGTATTTGTGTTAATGTTTTTATTGTCAAATGCAAAGACTGGCTTTAACTTTTTGGCCGGTTGTCCGAAAGCTGGGTTTGAACTGGAAGTGGACATATTTGAATCCCACTGAAATGTTGTGTGAAGGGATTTAAAATGAAAGAAAAATCTTAACTAAGGAAATATGCATGAAAGAGAGGTGAACAATTTCAGAGGCTGGTGGACAATGATGCAAAACACCTACATTAATATATTTTGGGTGAAGTTGGCAATTTTGGCATCTGAGGAAAAGGATGTGCTTACTTTTCTAAAACAAATACATTTTAATAACATCTTCATCACTTAAAATTTTGTCGAATAAATGACAGAAAAATCAATTTTTTCTGGTAGTTGTCTTCAAACACAACCCCTTTGTCTGTAGTCACTGTTTCAAAGAGGATCAAGTGTTTGCTTATTTAAATATACTTAAAAAAAATCAGCACTTTCCATGGACTATACTCATGTTTTCACATGTCTGTAAGTGGCTTCAAATTCACGTTTCTGATCTTGTTACTTTTCCAGGTTTCCATTTGCAATTTTATTTGACATTGCCGGTTCAACCTGAAAATTGTTGGGCTGTCCCCCAAACGCCTGACGTGCTAACACATTCTCCTCATTCATGCACGCAGCCAAAATGGCAGCCAGTAAAAGCCTTTTTCCACTGAAGGTGAATTAAGCTGAACAGTGCAGCGCTAACAGCAGCCTCTGACAGAAGCTTTTAGTGGGTGTTTATAAAAGCTGTCAAACATACAGGAGAGAAGAGGAACTGAGGAGAGGACAGAAGAATGGAAAGTTGAATGACCTAAAGAGAAGAGCAAAGAGATGGATGTAAAAGAGAGGAAGTGAAAATAAAGCAGGTGAAAGAGAAGAGAAAATAGAGATCATGGCAGACAGCTGAAGATAATTAGCAAAGGAGGAGCAAAGAAAGAGAGATGATTTGGAAGAGGAAGCAACAATAAGTGAGGCGAAGGAGACAAGAAAGAATACAATGGTAGAAAACAAAAAAGAAAAGGTTGAAGAAAGACAGCAAAGGCAGTGAGAGGAAGAGAACAGAGGTGATGGCTGAATGCCTTGAGGATGAGGATGATGAGAGGAGAAGAAGGAGGCACTCAGGAAAGAGAGATGTAGGACTCGATTAGAGGTGAGGAGAGGTAAAGAAGCAATTGTGATGACAGGATAGAAAGAAGATGAGGAAGAAGAGTAACAGGCCATTTGACAGGAAGGAGGGATGGGACAAGACACTTGCAGATTCTTTTTTTTTTCAGGTGCTGAAAATCCACTATTGATGCTGGAGGAGTTTTGGGGTTGTGGTAGGAAAATTCCAGCTAATATTTAGGAAACAATGGAATGGTGGATGCGAAGCAATTCAAAACCTTGGGTGGACGCCCAGGTTTAGGGAATACAATAGAAAATAAAAGCGTCCCTGTAATGGGTTGGTTCACACAAACAGCAAAAACACAGTTTGTCACGTTCTCCTAGTTGTCTCTAGCCGTGCATGACATTGTTTTCTACTGACGATGACAGTAGATGATGTAAGCCATGCATGACATCATTATCTGATGGCGATAAGAGTAGATGATGGAAGCATAATGAAAACTTAGCAAGTTGACATTTAGTTAAGACGGATTAGCTATTTTTTTCACTGTACTTATTCACATTTTTATTCACTGTTGGCTTGATTTTCACTGCAATATACGTTGATGAAAACAGCACAACCATGGCTGGAAGTAAAGAGAACTCAGAAACAGCTTCTGTGCAGTATGACACGGTTATAATGCCATTTTTTAAAAAGTTAAATTTCTACAAATTTTGATTTTTGCAAAAAAATTTTAACAAAACTGAAATGAACATGCAGAGCATTTATCTAAGTGCCCACAATTGTTTCTGTTACTGGAAAAATACTGAGGGCTCCACTTGGTATAGATGGGTTATTTTTAGGCCAAGTGTTTTCCTACTAGTTGGCACATCAACTGTAGAAAGATGTTTCACCTTGTGAATGTTTCCAACAACTTTCTGACAATTTGCTCCTCTGTATAACATTTTTGAGCCATGCTGCATTTACCATACTTAACAAACATGTTTAATTCAACTAAGTCTCTTTCGTTTTCTCCTCTCTTCTCTGTGTAAACACATCCTGCAGTTCAGCCTAAAAGACACAGTTTTTGTCATGGCATCTTGGTTGCATTGAGGAATGCAATTATTGTAGGATCTATGATCAATGACAGTTTCAGCTGATAGAATCAAACCTCTGACATCACAGTGATTTTAAACATCTAGTCCTACACAACAGATGTTTTGTTGATTTTTTAAAAAAAAGAAAACATGCCTTTTAAACCATCAATGTCAATCCGTGTTACCCATTGATCATTGCATCCCTTTACAGATTTAAATATCTTTTTATTGTATAGATTCCCATAAACGTTTTGCACAGGCACCTTAGCCCCCAAGAGGGTGTCACCTCAGGACTTCTCTCTATCTGGTTTTCAACTTTGATCCAAAGTTGGTACACTTTCAGCATTCACATACTACATATCAGTTCACATGAGGTACTGCAACAGCCAAAATGAGTGAGTGCTGCTGCCAGATTACTGACAGGTTTATCCAGTTGACGTTTTCAGTAATAAGTCTTGACAGCTACGAGACAGATGAGTATGAAAGCTGGTGCTGACATTCATGTGCGCCTCAGGAAGAACTGTAGTAACCTTGAGTTAAGAGGTTCAAATTTTAATTTGTCTCAAAGTAATGACATTCCCAACAGCCTCGGCTGCACCTTGAGTTTGGTTCTAATGAAAAAATGGTCTCATGGAAACATTAAACTCTGACTGTGAACACATTTAAAATCATCAACAAGTTAGAACACAAAATCTGAATAATTTCATAAAAACTGGACAAATTAATTTAATTTTAATGATAACTGCTGCGGGATTAGGGTACATCCAACACGTTAAACCCGTGGAGAGACACTCACGCAGCTTAGAGACAGAAACTTGGAACGGCTGAGGCTCAGGGTTTAAGTTGTACTGACAAACAGCTCGGGGCAGAAAGACTCTCCTGGGAAGGGAAAGCATCATCAGAAGAAGCCTGATCACAGTATTGTGACATAGAAGCTGATGGTAAGCACTTATGTTTGCTTATTCTTTACTGGCAAAAGTAATGTTTGCTGGTGTTCCACTGGATCAGCATATTTCACCTGTCAGTGTGTGTGCATGCATGTGCAACTGTAGCCAATTAAACCCGGAGCCTGGCCTCAAAGATGAAATTATAGTACATGAAGTGTGCATGTAGTGAAGGGAAGGTGAAATGTGTGAAGAAGTCAGATGGAGACAGTTATGTTTGTGTGTGTGTGTGTGTGTGTCCTTCTGGGGAATATTTGGCCAAAACGAGTACATGTAGTTTTACGAGGCCCACAGACAAAGTGCTGTGTCAAGACAAACTTTGATTTGTGTTCAAAACACGCGATCCATTTTCCCTCAACCATTCTGCTTCATTCTTTTAAGGTCTCTCTCTTTCTCACCTCTTGCTTGTTCTCTCTTGGAAAACAAATGAGATGTACCCCTCTGTCATCACTCTCTCACTCTTCCAGCTATTGGACTTGTGACAGAATCAGAAAAAATATTGAGAATCTATACTCTAGCCAGATGGAGGGCTGAGGTGTTGTAAATCTCTAAGTGTTGACAAGAAAACAAGCCAAAATAATGAAATGTAATGCTGATGCATCAAAAGAAGGTCTTCATCTGCAACTCAGGCCATAAAAAACTCCAGAAAAAGCAACACTCAGTGTTTTGAAGAGCATAACAAGGGAAACTTTTTAGCTGAAGCCAGGTTAACTATATGGCAACAGTATCTCAAAAATCTATGCAGAATGACTTATCTCTGTGCAGTATGAGCTGAGACCCAACCAGGAATATACTTTCAGATAAAATTCAAGCCACTTCCTGTCTAGATTATATACTTACTCTATAACCACCTCATAACTGTAAAAATGCATCATATTTACATCGTTGAGCAACTATTTGTGTTTTTGTTGTTTTATCTTGCACTGCCCACTTTCACTGCTCACAGATTGATTCCTTCCATGCATAGTAATCACTACTCAAAATCCTATGATCACAGTTTTGTGGTTTACTGTTGTTGTGCTCTACTGCTATATTTTTGCATGCTTTTGCTATAGACAACACATTTATTTCACAGTGGCTCTTTGTGCAGTCCCTCAGTTTATCATCTGTCTGAAACAAACCAGTTCAACTCCTGTCTCATTAAGAGATCTGTTGTCTCTGTCGTAACTGACCAATATCTGAAGGCTTTAGTCCAGGGCTGTGCGGCAATTTTACTGCACTGGCCAAATGGATTACTACAACTTCCATGTTCATCACGTGATGCACACTGGCCCAATGTGCATTTTTTCCAACACAGTTGAAGGGAGAAGGAGCAGCTGTTAAGTGGTGAAAACAAGTTAAATTCTCTCAAAATGACTCAGAAAATTAAAGCTTCTGGTACACTCACATAAGGGCTATAATCGCCGTGTGATTATTTAATTTGATCTCATTCATGTGTGGGAGGCCAACCTCAACAATGGAGCAGGTCGGGACAGCATCTATCTATGGTTCTTCAAAGGTTCCTCCGAGTACCATGTTCCCATCGTGGACCTGGACGTCTCCACAGACGATGAAGCCCAGAAGTTTAAATTTGGCTGGGAGAGACTGGCCTGTGATCTGAACTGGAAGGCCAGAGGATGTTGGATCTTCCTGTGGGTGAAGAGAGAGAAGCCAACGTACATCTGCGACATCGCCGCCACCGCCACCTTCCAGGGAGACGACGACTACTTCAACCACGGATACGTCCAAGTGGACGAAAACACAAACAGAGGAGCAGGAGGGGCCTATGTCTTCATCTGGTACCGTCAGACCACAAAGAGTGAGGGGACCATCAAAGACCTGCAGGTCTCCACCAATGACGACGAATATCAGGGCTTTCAGAACCAGCGGTACAGACCAGTGAACCTGGATCTCAACCAGTGGACCGGAGGAAACCCGGTGTTTCTGTGGTACAAGAAAGATGACTGTAGCAGCAGCCCCATCAAGGCCCTCACTCTGATCGTCAGCAAAGAAGCTGTGGAGCCGTATGAGGGGGGTTGGAGTTGAGGTCATCCCAAAAAGCCTCAACACAGGCAACCACTGCAGCTGCGCACCCGAGCTGTACCTGTGTTTTTATCGCTGACAATGACACACCTGAGCATGCTCAGAACAACAGAATCCCAAATGTTTTGTAGAATTAGTTTGATCATTGAATTTCTTTCCTTTGATAAAATGATGAGATGTTTAAAATCACTGTGATGTCAGAGGTTTGATTCCAACCTTCCTACAATAAATCAAATCAATTTACCTGCTGTACATGTTCTTCAGTGGCTTTGTATCATTTTTTTAAAACTGAAGAGAAAAAACATCAGAATAAAATCTTGTCTGCATCTGAAGTATCTTTGTGCTTTTACTTAAACCTTCCTTTGAATGTTTATAATTGAACATGAAGACTACAAATGAAATGTAGAATATAGTGAAAGAAAAGAAGACATCTCAAAATATACTTAAGAAATGTATTTTACATACAGTGAACAATTTCAATCCATAACCATCTGAATCCAACCAGTTGGAGTTTCAAGAGTTAATACTGCAGTTGTAGGTGTCTGGGTTTCAGAAATGTTTCCTCTAATTTTGAATGCTTTACGCCATGTAGTTTCTGTTGTTGGTAACAAGTAATTAAATGAAGGACCACCATGCCACATTCAAAGGTTAGGGTCAGGTCTTTATGTGAACAGTTTCAAATCTGAAATTCCACATCAATCAGTTAGAACTCAAGAAGCCTCTTGGATGGAGGTGAAACACCTTCAAGAAACTAAAAGAGAAGTCTCGTTGCTTTTTACTCAAGATCAGGGGATGAGACAAAGTAGTCAAAAGGACTTTTCACATCCCAAGATTACAATCATCTCATGGCTCAGGACCAAACCACATGAACCAACAATAACCCAAATAAACCAATAACAAACCACATAGGTCAACAATAAACCACACAAATCTTCAACTGATAACTGACAAAATATCATTAGTATGATAGCAGAAAATTACAGACAACGTTGAGTTTTGGTAGCTGAAGACATGTTGTTACTAGTCTTTGTTCAATCCACCATCACAGGTGCTCAAAATCTCCACAGCATCTAGTGAACATTTATATGCCTGTCTCCTCATCGTACTTCAGAAATGTGAAAACCAGAAACATTTTCGAACTAAAATGACTAAACACACAGAATTATGAAGTCAGTTCTGACTAAGTGAGCCAGGACAGCAGGTTTACAGTTTGTACATGGCCAAATGGGCCATTGGATGACCTGAAAGCGGTAGCTGCTCTGAAATCCTCTACTACATCCAGATGGCCGAGCTGCCTCCAGGTCGCACTTTGTTCAAACATCTTGTTTATTTAAAAACCCAAACAACTGTCACTTGCCAAAGGACCAATATGGCCAGAGGTATCACCTGAAAGGCTTGTTTTGAATCAGACTGCTTAATGTTTGATACTGTGTTGTTTTTGTTGACAAAAACAGCAGACTCGTATATCCATTAGCTCTTAAACACCTTATGCCCTCTCTCATTGTGCACATTTCCCATTTTGCTGCTTTTATTAGTCTGACTAACAAGAAATTGTTTATCTTTATGACCTTGTTCTTTCTTGATAATGGTTTGTTGTACTGATCTTTTAACTCCTGGGGCTAGTAAAGAAATTTTAACCAGTTTTACTTGGCTTCCCAACAAAAAGTAAAAGAAAACATTCTCCAGCTGTTTAATTAAATACAAAAGTAAGCTCAAATGCTGTTAACTACAAAATATTAGAGGCTTAAGGGGACCTATTATCAGCTCTATATATTTATTGAGGGACTCTCAGCCCTCAGTTCCTCTACTGTCTGAAACAAGTCGTTCTTCTTTCTGGTCTGGAGGTTCTGAAATGAGACTTTACAACTGCTAAGGAACATAATTTCTTGTTCTTGGCTGTAGATGGCAGTTTCTCGAATCAATCCATACATGTTCAGGTCTGAATCTGTTTCAAAATATAAGAATAGACAACACAAATATCTAAATATACAGACATTGCAGTAGGGAATCTGTTTAGTAGATGTTATGCACAGTTCCTATTTATAATGTCACATAAAAGTGGATTTAGTCTTTCAATCACAAGTATGTTGTATATACTGAATTTTGTTTGCCTGTATATAATCCAATTAATTAGAAATCAACTGATTATTGGCCTGGTTGATGATTGAATCCGATATTGTCTCTACCTGTAGTCACCCTGTGGTTTTAACCAATTCCTTGCCCACTGTACTACATACGATTAGTTATATGTGATGAGTAATAGCCTATCAACACAGAAGGAAACACAAGTTCTCTTTAACTAAACACGCCAAAAACAAGGAAGACCAAGATTAAAATTTTTACTGCTAATGAATATCATTTCCAAATATCGGTTACCGGTTTCCTTGATTACCAATAATCACCCTGTAAAAAAGATAAATTGGCTGATATCTATTGTCATGAGGTGTAAGTGTATGAAATTCACTAAACTGGAGACTGAAGTCTGAAACATCTGCTGTCAAGACACACTAAACATAACATTACAAGGAGAATGGTGCATGACGTAAGAAAAGAAACCAAAGACTTTCTTCTACCAGGTGTGTCAAGTAAGGCAGGACTTAATTTATTGATAAATGAATACAGTCAGTATACTGAACATGACATTGCTTGCAGGCAAAGCATATGGCCATCAATGTCAGTCCCACCTATTAAAAAATGCAGCTGATTAATTATGGCTGCCTTTTTTTGAACACACAAAATGATGCCAGAGGAGTCGTCGTCAAATGTCACAGTTACGGTTGCAACCACGAACAGTTTTATAACAGTCAGGTGCAACAGTCCACTGTACTCTGGTGTCATTTGTCCTGCTAGTCATTCACCTTGGCACCCCACCATTACAGCTCTTATTTCTTAAGGCTACAGTGGCATTTACAGGCTCAACTGACAGGATGTCCTAAGTGGAATTGAACTCCTTGGGCCCTGATGAGAGAGAGAGAGAGAGAGAGAGAGAGATAGAGAGCACCACTCAATAACACCAATGACAGCTTAGGTCAGACTGTGTGTGTGTTTCTGTGTGTGTGGGCAGATTTGTGTCTTTCAAACATCCATATGTTGTCAGTATTGATCCATGTGTTAAATGCAGCAGTTTGACATTTTGGGACAACACCTGTTTGCTTTCTTATTAAGATTTAGATAAGAGGATTGGTAGAACTCCCATAACAGTACCTCAAAAAGTTCATTAATCAGAATATTAGAAGTTGTGTTACTTTGTATTCTTGCTTACTTCGGTGTTTGCATGGATTAACCAAACCGGATTTAACATGTAATTAGTGATGCTTGTAGGTGGACACTGTTGCCTTTATACCGTTGGAGGAAATTGTTTTCAGTCTTTATGCTAAGCTAATCTGTTGTTAGCTCTAGGTTCATATTTAAAATACATATCAATCTTCTCAGCTCTTACATAAAAATGTCAAGTCCCCTTTGTTTGTACAGTGTTGTTATGATACAAGCATACACTACCGTTCAAAAGTTTGGGGTCAGCCAGGCAGTTTTATGCTGGTTATAACAAATAACCAGAATGGTATTGGTTCAGGTAAAGGAATTTTGAGGGTGTTCCAAATCAAAGAATAAAATGAAACCAAAGGAAGGCTAACAGAGTATCTAAATCTAGCTAACACAAACGAAACAACTATACTCCCTAGCCAAAACCAAAACACAGTAGCAACACCCACCACAAGTAACAGAAACTAATACAAACAGTACACAGAACGAACTAAACAAAACTGGTGCCTTTAAATGCTGACATTCTTTCAGAAATAAGGACATTTCTCAGTGACCCCAAACTTTTGAATGATAGTGTAGATAAATCACATTGGAGATGATTTTTAGTTTCTGTTTCACACCATTGTTACTGTTTGTGCATGTGTTTCTCCATACGTGCATTTAATTTCCTATTCCAGAGGTGATTTTTGCTTTCATGGTGAAAGGTTTGTTCACTGACAGTGGCTGGTAACAATGGACTTGTTAGCTAAGCAGCACTCTCCCTAGGCAGGCAATTCTGACTGTAAGCTTCTGATCTGGGATCCTTCAGTTCATCTGCAACTAATCTGGTTAGCCAAGACACATGGTGGGGAGTATCCGTTCCACTCGGAGCCTAAAACCCTAATCCCAGTAAGCAGTCAGTGATTTCTTTCAGTTGCACACACTACTGGAATTGGAAGCCAATCACCATCAGGGTTTTCTATTCTTTTCATGTCTAACATCACAAGGCCCTGCATCCTGTGTCAGCTAAGAAATAATGAAAGTGGAAGACGGCAAGTTACAAACCACAATCAGAGGTGTGTTTCTCTGTTTAAATGTAAAAGCTTGAGTTCTAGATTTATCGCGTTTGCCTGTAGGTGCAGGTTTGCGCTTGTGAAAATGACCATAATAAGCCAAAGGCATCTCAGTCAAATTTAATAAGGAGGTGAGACAGGTGCAGACCTCTCAGCCTGAGGCCTTTGTCAGGTTGTAAATCTTATTGAAGTGACTGGAAGCCCTTTGGCATGTCAGTCCCAATTGATGCTATTTTTGTCCATCCTCCCACTAGTGGTGTAGTCAAGATGGACCACACCAGGGCAAGTCATGACCAAGACCAGAGTTCTAAGACCAAGATGAGATTTGGAGGGGTTGAGATCGAGTCAAGACTTAAAGTCAAGGTAGAGTAAGATCAAGTCAAGACCAGAACCAGACCAGTGGATGTATAGAATACATGCAGACCACATTACACCACTAAAACTGGTGCCCTATAACATACAATATATACACACAATAGTTAGAAGTTAATTGGTAACTGATGTGATTAGAGTTTTGAAGAGTTTTGGCATTAATATTAGCTAGCGAGCTTTGTAAGGATCACTTACACTTAGCCTACCTACTTTATGCTTACTTTTGTGCTGCTGTGCATTTTTGTTTGGACACTAATTTGCAGATTAATTCTTTGTGGCTTAGGTTATTTTCCTGGAAAATACCAAATATGTAACTTTGATAAATGAGTTTTTAGGGTTTAATGTAACAACCAGGAAAGGAGTTTAACTAATACCAACTAACCACTAGCATTATCTCCTGATAAGATAATAAACAAGGTAAGAAAACATGAGCATGACTAATTACTAGCTGCAGTGCAGTTACTGAATTTCAAATTGTAGTCCTTTGCATTACTGGAAAAGGTAATCACTATTAACTGTTGCATCTCCAAGAACTAGGGGATGAGGGGAGTAACAAATATAAAGAAAAACTGTTTAAAGAGGCAGGAAAACTGATTGTGTAACAAAATTATGATTTAATTACAAAAATAACCAAAATTCAACACAAAGCGAGCTTCTTAAATACAAAGCCGATCCAAAAATCAAAGCACCCCACTCTCAGCTTTTAGTAGAAAGCTACGACACCGACTCTGGTCTGGCAACGATGATCAGGGTGACTTGGCTTTAAACGATCCCCGCTGATTGCAGAGGAGCCACAGGTGCACCTGGCCACTCCCACTCAGCATAATCAAAGAAAAAGAAGAAGAAAAAAAGAGAAAACACAACCTACCTTATCTACACACAAGCACACATCCCTGAACGTAACCATAACAATCACATTACTCTACAGGAGGTCCTCAGTTTACGACGTCCTCGACTTACATCGGAACTGATTATGGGCCGGTCCTCGGTTTAACATACGGCGTTTTGTCAGAACTGGTTCAGTGGAATTAGTTGGCGAGCGGAGCGGATGAAAACGTAGTCATGTGGAGCGGATGAATCCTGTATGTACAGTTGTCACATGGCGCTAAAAGACATCTTTGTTTACATTTGCTGCCCCACTGGATTATGCTACATTCACTAACTTCGTTATGGCTCCCAAGCGTAAGTCAGACTTATAGTTTACATTTTCGCCTGTATTTTCCTACCAAGTTGTGTTTTATTGTGAGCTATTGACTGTTTGTTGTTACTGTAGTTGTACAAATATGTAAACTGATCGATATCATGATGCATGTAACGGCTTTGTTTACACTTTCACCGGTGTTCTGACTTATGGCGAAAGTTGACTTATGTCACACCATAGGAACAGAACTCCAACGTAAGTCGAGGACCCCTTGTACTACACAGCTCTGGTTTGAGGGTTACTGACCTGAAAAATTAAAGTTCTGGTAGCACTTTTGCATCTAACAGAAGATATGCTCCCAAAAAAGCTGTTATTGCCACAGATTTACTGCAGCCATGCTCTGTTAATGCTAAACTGTGACACACACACAGGAGCACATTGAAAGTGTATGCAGAAGTCAAAGTGAACACAAGTCCAGAGGGCAGAGCAGATTAAAGAAGGGAAAGATATAAATGAAAGTCGAGTGTCTATCAATCTTGTCTCTCTTTCCTTCTTATTTCCTGTTTCCACACTTTCTGTCATTATAATTTGTCTGCTTCTGTAAAATGAATCAGAGGCCCGGACACAGAGCTAATTTCCCGATCATTAGCCGTGTGTGGGTGTGTGTGCATGTGTGTTAATTATTCCCTCCTAGGCTATAGTGGAGCAGACTGTCAGGGAAAATGACCATTGCATGCTGGGATTTTTTATGCAATAAGAGACAGGGGACTTCACTGCACCCTTGGGCAACACTGAAATGACTGTGAAAGACTTCCTTTCTGTCTGGTTTGATGTCATTGCTTCATTTATTCTCCCTTTGTTTCTCAATGTGCTTTTTCAAAGTAACTCTGAATTAAACCAAAAAAAAAAAAAAAAAAAAACTTTTGAAGTGTCCCTGAGACAATATTTTCCCTGCTGGAAGCTTTACGGTACATAGGAGACACAACCAGATTTACTTGGAGGAGACATTTCTGGCATTTGACAGATGGTACTGCTTAAATTCAATGTCACTTTTAATTGCAGAGCAGTTTGGAAAGCGTTCTTTCATCACCACTTACTGTTGTCAAACTGCATTTAGTTAGCATTTAATTAGCATTTAGCATAAAAAAAGTCCTTTAAAATTTCATCATTTTCATGTTTTCTGTATTTACCAACAACGCAGAAAATAATACAAATGAATAAAACCACTGAATGAAAAGGTGTCCAAAGCTTTGATTGGTACTGGCGTGTGTCAAATATAATCTGGTACAGAAATGCAGCATTTGGTCATTCTTTTTCATTCATTTTGCAGTTTGACAAAATTTTTTCCCGTGAATAATTTAAGTCCAGTGTTTGCTGATACATTGTTGTTTTCATTTCATCTCGTGTCACTTCAGCTTTGATAATCTGACTTGATAATGAAGTGAGCGAGTCGATCTGCCAGGCAGATCAGTCGAATTTAATTCTCTTAGAAGCAGCATGACTGGATGAAGCCTGGATACAAGATGAAAATAATTTACCTTGCTCATTATTTTTTTGGCAGCGTCGTCATTACAGATCATCTTTATGGATTAAATGAAGTGGCAGCACGGGTGTGAAACCCACAGATGCTCTGCAGTGAGGGGATAGAACTATAACTCCTACATTTTGTGGCTGAGTGAGATTTACACACATTCACAAGAAGAAAAAGCTTATCCACTGAAAATAAGAAATAATTTACTGTACTCCTATACTTCTGTTGTCTACATATGTATCAACAACAGGACACATTAATCAGTATTTCATAAAATCTGAACCTGCTAGTTACTCAAAGTTAGCTACAACTTTTTGTTAGTAGGCCACTGCTTTAAGAAATTTGTTGCAAAGGTAAAAAAAAGAACAATTTAAAGAAATAACACATAATGTGGTAATTTACAGGTCCATAAAATATTAAAAGCTGAGTGGCGGAGAGATATTGGGTTTGATTTTTATTTGAACTTGTTCCAAACAAAATGAAAATAGTCAAACAGACTGAGATACAGAGCACTCTCAGAGGAAATACAAATGTATACACATAGGGCCTTACAGCAAGCACCCATTCTAGCACATAAAGTCATTCTCAGTCACTACCCACAACTGTCAAAACCAGCTAAAGGGTACGCTCATTTGATATATGGAAACAACCACCACTGGAAGACCCACAGTGAGCATTTATGTGCAACCCATCCATCACCACTTGTAGTACAACAGAACGTGTCATTTACTGTGATCACTGGAGTGACACAATAACCCAATTATTAAAAAAGATGTTTGCCAAGCTGTTGATGAAGTTAAAGTGACCCTAATTATTACCAATAATGTTGCATTATGACTCTTTTTAAAACCTGCTTCATAGAAAACAATGGTTGCAGTGCTAGTTTGCATCATTAAAATTACACAAATTTCATCAACATGAATGACAAGTAGTTGTTAATTAACAATATTGGGAAATGTTCAAAATGTTGCTGTAAAAATGTACAGTATTTGTTGGCTTTCACCAAAATATCTGATCTTCTAATATAGTATTAATCATCACTGCCACTTGTAACATAGTCACTCATAGTGGCATTATTTTGCCTCTTTTTCTGACTATAGTTAGGCACTGCCAACCCATCTAAGTGCTTTTCTTGTCTAAAGCCAACCATATAGGCTTTCTGGTGTCAGCTTTACTCACTAACTATCACTGTAAAAGCTGTGCATTACTTATTCCGCTTTTTTGGGGAGTTCCCTCTGTACTTTAGTGTGTTATATTTCTTGTTATGTACCCGTGAACTAGGGGATGAAGGAATAACAAATGATATTATGAAAAAATGGGTTTACATAATAGGAAACATTAAAACGAAACTAAAGCAACTGAAAGCAAACTTCCTGATGTTCCAAAAAAGCACCACACGCTTGGCTGAGACAGTCACAAAGGCACGGACACCACACAGCTCACAAAACTGCCGATTTGGCCCACTGGCTTTGAAGACTCCCAGTTGACAACCTGTCTACACACAAACATAGCACTAACAGCTGTAACATGCTCTTGTGCAAGCCAACAACAAATCCTACAGTCCACTTCATTAAAGTGTGTAAACATATTCCAGCAAAGCAGAAAAATAATTATAAACTTGTAAATGTGCAAAGTATGGGTTCTTTAAATGTGACAAAAAGCAACCTTGAAACATAATCCTGGCAGCTTTCCATCAATGTACTAAACAAGAGAAGTCCAACGTGTTACCGAAAGTATTAATATTGCTAATGGAGTTTAAATATAATCACAATTAAACATAGTTGCTTGTGTCTGATAGTGACAGCATTGTGTTCATAGGAGCTGCACTTCACAACAGAAACCGCTAATGATTCATTTGAGTTGGTTGGAGCAGCCAGTTAGAGACTTTGCCTCCACGACTAAAAAACTATCCCATTACAGTAAGAGACGTCTAAAGAAGATGCTGGCTGTGACAGGTCATTACGCTCTTCAGATATGGTCTCTGCAATTGCTAATAAAAGTGGAGTTCTGTTTAAGTAAAGCTGCAATTAAAGTCAAAGGAAACATAATCACTGAGTGTAATATCCTGCCTGAAGTTACTTCTTTGGAACTGAGCTGAGAATTTGCTGGTCTTTTTAACTATTATGATGGCACAAGTTTTCACCTCTTTGTGTTTGGTGTTGTTGGATTATAGATTTTACTGTATTTTCTACTTTTGTGAATGCTAGGATTTAGTTTGCTTAAGGTTAGGTCAATGTTTAATACTAATACTCATTATGATGCATTATTTACTTTATTTACTCACCATTTTCACTGTATTTGCAATTTGGAATTCTACTACTTAAGACAACTGTATATTTTATTCCACATCTGTCCCTGAAGAGTTTTCTCCTTTACTTTGAATATGAAAACATTGTTTTGGACTTCATTAAAATTGTATTGTGAGATAGGATCATATAGTATGAGTCCTATTAAAAACTTCTCATTGACTACAATCAAGGTGTAATGAAAACTTGCAAAATGGATGTTGAATTTGGAGTTTCATATGATGAATGCATCACACACATTCAGCACCATTATGTGATATAACATATACAAATAATAATTTTGTTATATTGATCAATCATGCCACCTATGAGTCTGATACAATGCTCTGATGTTACATTGTGAAATTGCAACCAAACTCTTAGCCATTAATTTTACCTATTAATCATTCTGTGTGATCAGAAATCGAAATCTATGCAACCTATCTCCATAATTATGAAGTTATTTTTTTTCCACTTGAATAAATGTGTGCAGCTCTCTCTGGAAATGCTTGTATGGATCCTGCTGCTCTCTGATGCGGGAGGTATTTAATAAACTCAGAGGAAAGACACCTACAAACAGCGGGAAGCAATAATCTAAACTGCAGCTTGTCAGTTTATGTTTTGTCAAAACCTGGATTACATTTACTATTGGCAAGTCTCATTACTCTGATCTGCTTACAGACTTTTTCTCAGTGGAGTCGTATTTTTGAGGACATTTTAGTTTGTAACAGGTGTGAAATTGATTGTAGTGCAAAGTGAATGAGACAAAATTCAACATACATGAAACATGTTCTGTAATTTTGGAGTGGTCTGTGTGCCTCTTTCAGCTAAAGTTTGCGCTTTTTGCACTCTAAAGTTCATAGATGGCCGTATAGCTGACTGGTTGCTGTTTTTAATAGCTGTTACATCATCTAATGCTGCATTTGCTTGCTATAGGACACAGTAGTTGTATTCAGGGCTGCACAGTGGTGTAGTGGTTAGCACTTTCGCCTTGCAGCTAGAAGATCCCCGCTTTGCATCTCGGCTTTCCCGTGATCTTTCTGAGTTTCCATGTTCTCGCTGTGCATGCATGGGATTTCTCTGGCTACTCCGGCTTCCTCCCACAGTTAAAAAATATACTTAGGTTAATTGATTATTCTAAATTGCCTGTAGGTGTGAATGCGAGTGTCATTGTTTGTCTGCATATGCAGCCCTGCAACAGACTGGTGACCTGTCTAGGGTGTCCCCTGCCTTCACCTGAGTCAGCTGGGATAGACTCCAGCCCCCCTGTGACCCTAATTAGGATTAAGTGGTGTATAGATAATGAATGAATAGGTGTATTCACCAAATCGTGGACAGAGTTTCAATGAAAGAACTTGACCCACTACCTATTAGAAACACAAGGGTAGCCAGTGGGATTTCTTGTCCTTCATGTGGTCTAGTGTACTAAAGCCAAAAATAGTCACAAATCATTGAAACATAACACAATTCGGTAGAATTAGAACTTCATTAGCTAGCGCTGATGGTTGGCATCAGGTTAGCTTTTTCTTTTTATCCAACAGCTCTGTGAGAATATTAAGGATGCTTTACCTTTATATGTTTGACTGTGTCTGCAGTCTACCTCAGAAGCATCATCCGATGATGTGTTTTTTATAAGGTGACTGGCCTGACAGATCTGTCAGAATCTGTCACACCAATCTGTTATGGGGGGAGCTGGAGAACCCAGGTGCAGACACAGAGAGACTGGCAGAAATATGAATTAAGGAAAGGCTTTTATTACACCAGAGAACTAAAACAATACATAAATGGAGAACTGAACTGGGAGGAAACAAAACTAAACCAAACCACTACTAACAAACACTATGAATTCAGAAACGGAAGATCACTAAACTAGAACTACGCGAAGGAGGGGTACTTACAAGATGGGGGGAACTGACAACAGAAGGGGCAGGGAAGCAGGCTCAGGAAATCTGGGGTGAACAGAGACGAGACTGGAGCTACTGGCTGGAGACAAAAACAGGGCTAGCAAGAATCCAAAAGAAGAACTGAGTCCATGTGAGGGAAATCCAGTGGAAGGGAAAACAGAGTCCAAAAGCAGAGTACATGAAGGCATGTGGGTAAATGATCTGGCAGGGAGTGAATGACAGGACAGAGCTTAAATAGGTGGAGGTGAGGTGGAGAACAGGTGAATGGAGTGAACTGATTACTGCAGCTGAAACTCATAGTAATCAGCAGGTAGCAGAATGCAGGCAGGTGAAACAGGGAGAGCAGGAGGGCGAGAGACAGGGAGAGAGACATGAGGAAAAGGTGACAGACAGAGGGAGCCAGAGAGAGACAGGTAAAAACAGAAACAGATCAGGACCCAAGGGAGAAAGGAGGAAAAAGAGGAAGGAGGGGAAAAAGGGCAGAGGCTGAAGCCATCCGCTGGTCTCTGAAGGAGGGAGTCCCAGGTGTGGGAGAGGGTATAGGCCCCCTCGTCCCAGTTCATGGAATCGTTGGCCTGCTTCCTGATCTCAATGGCCTCAGTCCATTGTTTATATTTGCTAGCCTCTGACTTTATGATTCTGTCCTTTTCTCAGTCCATAATGTGGTTATTTCTCTTGCAGTGGTCAGTGATGGCTGATGTTAAGTTTTCTTGTTCAGCTTTGTCTTTTAGTGTTCTTGTAAGTTGTCCAGCTGTTTCTTTTTGAGCATTCTGTCTGATATTCTGTTTACTTGAGTTGAATGCTCTTCCTGTTTCTCCTGATTCGCACGGTATTTCGTAAATGACCTAAATGGTATCAACTGTATAATCACAAGATTCTTACCAATTGTGTATGTTGAGGATGAAGAATCATCAGTTCCATCCACCGTTGAAGTGTCGCTTGCTCAAGGAGGAATTATTGTATCTCATTTGAAAAAAAAAAAAAAGATCCGTTAGTGAAAATATTATGGTATGCTGATGACACCTTATTTTACACCTGGTCCTCTCCAGTTGTATTCACGTTATTAACTGAATGTCATCTGAATGTCAAAAACTTTCCTAAACTCAGTGAAAACAAACATGAAGCTCTTCTCATTAGCTCAAATACCACAGTGTCCTAAATAAACCTTCTCACTCTTTCCACTGATGACTGTCTGCGAAGATCAATAGTCTTGGTGTCATACTCAAAAGTATACTTTGCTTTAGTCCTAACATCAATAATGTCTCTCATACTGTCTATTTATACCACAACACAGCACTTCGGTCCTTAATTAGGTTCAGGGAACATGTCACATTGATTACAGCAAAACTATGCTCCCTGCTACTGCCAATAAACTTCTCTATTGGCTTCAAATCATTCAAAACTTTGTGCAAGTGATGATTTTAGCAACAAAGTACATCCATCATATCACACCCTTCCTCATCCAGCTCCAGTGGTTTCTATTACAACATTCTTCTTCAGTTTTATTTAAATTGTTGCCATCTTCTGGATATTGTGTTGCTGTGTCCCATAAAGGGGTGTGTTTATTTAAGTTTTGGCCTTGTTTTTTTCAATTGTCAAAGGAACATTCACATGCATCCATCTGTCCACTAAAAAATGTTTTTGACTGTTGAAATTTTGTCTCTCTTTATTTACACTGACATTTTGCTTGAAACAGATTTGTTTTAGTGCACATGCAGGCATGGGGTACTGGTTTTAAAAGACTTCAAAGTGGAAAAAAATGTGAGCATATATTTTAATAGAAGAAGAGGTCATAAAGGGTTCACTGAGTAGTTGAATAGTTATCTGATTGAAATTGTTCCCATTCAAGCTTACTGACGATTTAACTTTGGTGAAAAGTTGCTTTGGATAAATATATTAGTTTTGCTTTTGAGGCTTTAGTAAGTCTATAGTTTCTGTTATTTTACCACAAATGGTTAGATTATTATGCTTGACAGAGTCACAATTCTACGGAAATATATACATATATAATTCATTAAATCATAAATCTTGAATAAAACTATTCACATCAAATGTGTCTTATTTTCGAACAGCCTTGAATATTTTGAAAAAGAGAAAGTGACTAAGAAAATAAGTAGCCAGTCTGGGATTAGGGTTTCCATAGAAAATATACTGAAGATGACTGTGTGTGTCAGGAGTAAAAGCAATGATATCCATAGGTTTTATGTATGGTTTTATTACTTCTGGACAAACCTACTGTGCTGCCCAGGGGAAGGTGACTGACTCACATATATATAACCACCCAGAGTGACCTGGGAGGACCTGCAATACAACTTAATCCTGTGTTAATCCAGACGTCCACACCTTGTCGGCCTCTATCTCTCCCCTGTAGCCTTTACATTCTACAGCACAAAGCTAATCCTGGTCTTTCACAGCCAGGAAATGAGATACGGTACAATGCCTCAAATGTCTTTAGGTGTGTTAAACAAGCCCCACGTGCTGAACTCTTCGAACTGAGACACCTGCAACTGCTCAGCCTCTGAGGAAGGTTTCAAAAGTTGTATTGTTTTTCTTTAAATAAGAAAAATTGCCAATTTTTTGTCTGCTATTATCCATAATTTTATGTCACTATGCGTATTGAACTGCACTAGTTGGTATTACTTAATAGGTACTGTTGTGCTGATCCTGTATATCTCTAAAAGCTGCTTTAAAAATGTTATTTGTGCATTAAATATGAATCATGCATCATTTTCTTCTGTATAAGATAAATGTATCATTAATTTGACTGGCATACAGTGCAGTTTTATGAATCAGAATCCCTGTTCAGTAGGAGACAATCATTAGTGTGCTGACCTCTAGCAGTCATCTGTTTATATATAGAAAATCCCTACTAATAAATGTGCAGTCCAAAATCCCCATGAGAAATAGAAAGGTGCTTTTTGAAATCTACCTACAATAAAGAATATGATCAACAAGGTATTAAGCCACAATACACAAGCATATTCATTTAGTGGCTAATAATTAAACCACAAAAATATAATCATTCAGAGAAGCAGATGGTTAAACAACAGATTCACACATTTGTAGCACCAGTGCATTTATTTATCAGAAAAGAATGTAGAGAAGAATTGATACTCAATTTGTCACAAAAGTAAAGCTAAAGCTATTCACTGGTCATTGATTAAACCCCTTGAAATCTCCTGGATTCCCCTCTGCAACCAAGCCATCCGTATTCCTACTGGAAATCCGAATCCATCTGCCTTCAACCTCCCTCTTCTTCTGGATCATTCCCATGTCAGAGGAAACCCTGCCACAGCACCTGCCCTGCCATCCTACCACCTGCCACATGCCACCTTTACCCCCCTGTCACGGCCTTCGGTACCCCCTCCTCTCAGCCTTTCATATCAGCTAAGTCCCTGCTTGATCTCTGAGCCAGACCTAGAATTATTGTGTAACTTCTGTTCTGGTAAATAGTTGAGCGGAATTATCTGTCTTCCTGTGTTATGTATAGTTCTAGTTCCCTGATTTGTAGCTCTCCTACCTTAGTCTTACCTTACGTGGATCAGTGTTTAATCTTGTAGTTTTTGTATCGACTGGTTGTTATTAGTCTGCCCATCTTCCAGTGGGGCATCTAGTCAGCTTCTGTCCCTGTACTTCCTCCGTTCAGTCAACTCGTACTTCCTGTTGTAGTTCTTTGACTACAGTTGTAGTTCTGTTCATTCTTTATCGTTATTGTAAATCCTATATTTCGCCTACGTCTTGTGTAGTGTCTCTTGACCCTGCACTTGGGTCTTTGTCAGCGGATGCGTAACAGATCTTGAAAAGCACTTGTTTAGCTGCAGCACTCAAAGCAGTACAACATGACGCAGGGTACCAATGACAGACTGCAAAACACTAACTCAGACTTCCAGAATTTCAACATGTAACAAACCTAGGCAACCAATTCTGGCAACTTACAGGGTGGGATTTTATGCATCATTAATTCTTCTTTAGAAGATTATTACAACTTGTTATTGTGTAGCATAGGGTAGTTTTACAGCATTTGAGCAAAGTCCTTGGTGTGCTGGTGTGCTGGTGTGCTCAAGCTACAGCAAGTGTGGAGACATTCTAGATGAAGCAACAATGTAGAGTTACATCTAAGCCATTTCAAGGCAGGGA
This sequence comes from Amphiprion ocellaris, assembly GCF_022539595.1. Classification (NCBI taxonomy): domain Eukaryota; kingdom Metazoa; phylum Chordata; class Actinopteri; family Pomacentridae; genus Amphiprion; species Amphiprion ocellaris. Next base: position 28,424,562 of record NC_072778.1, on the reverse strand, counting down.
GGGAATATTTTCATGGAGAATAAAACTTCTAAATACACTATCATTCGAAAGTTTGGGGTCACTTAGAAATGTCCTTATTTTTGAAAGAAAAAGCATTTTTTTTCAATGAAGATGACATTAAATGAATTAGAAATATGGTCTAGACATTGTTAATGCGGTTAATGACTATTCTAGCTGGAAATGGCTAGTTTTTAGTGGAATATCTCCATAGGGGTACAGAGGAACATTTCCAGCAACCATCACTCCTGTGTTGTAATGCTACATTGTGTTAGCTAATGGTGTTGAAAGGCTAACTGGTGATTAGAAAACCCTTGTGAATTTTCATGGAAAACATGAAATTGCCTGGGTGACTCCAAACTTTTGAACGGTAGTGTATGTGACTTTTGATTAAACTTCTAAAATGCATCTGAGTATCTTCACTCAGAAAGAGACCTAAAGGCCTCTAGCTTGTTTTATTGGCCATTTTAAAAGCAGAATTCTGACAGGATTTTGCAGCTACTCCACTATTCTTTTCTTGTCAGTCTGTGTTCCTGTTGCCTGCATTGCCATGAGAGGCGCATATCTAAGCAGGAGCAGGTGCCGCCATGGCCCTCATACAGGTGGTAATGGTAGTAGTGGTAACAGCATCGATAACTAGCACTGATGGCAGTGGAATCAGTACAAATGTATCCCTGGCTTCCTGCTGTGTGAACCTGAATTACCTCACAGCGACAAAAAGAGTCAAATACTTTTCTTTCTTCATCCTCTCCTCATTCCCTTTTCCAGTCATTTGCTCAATAACCGGCTCCCCAAGGTGACCCTCTCTCCGTTACCCCCTCTCCCCACTCCTCTTTCCATCACACACTTCCCTAATACTCTGTCAGTCAGAAAAGAGCCTGTCGGAAAAGAGAGTGAGGGGTGTGTGCGTATGCGTGGGCATTAGCTGGTGTTTGTGTGTGCACGTGGTTTGCATGAATATGAGGAGCAAAGCAGTCAAGTAGAAAAACTAAGAGAGGAGGACTGACTGAGGAAAGAGGCAGGAGTAAAACGGAGTGAGAAGGAATGACAGACGGAGGGAAAGGAGAAAACAAAAAGAGAGGATTAGGAAATGATTGCTGAAATCACAGGCTGCAGACTGATGTCTTGTCAGGTGTTGCTGTTAACTTGTCAGTAACTTGTGTGTCCTCATAGATGTAGATATAAAAAAGTCTATCTTAAAAAAAACACACACACATTAGGGAGAAGCTCAGACATGTTTTCAGATAAAAACCAAAATCTGACATTCAGCCTCACAAAGACAAATAACAACTTTGGTCTTTTTTTGTTTATCTTAACTCGTCAGAAAAACCCATCAGTGTTCATTTCAGCTGCAGTTTTCAGCCTGTCAACAAACTATGAGGCTTCTATGGACTGATCAAAGGAAAACTGAGGGCTAGTTAGCTGTGGGCAGGATGCTGCAGAAAGAGTCAGTTTCAATCGTATTTACAGCTGTACTGTAGAGTCTTATTTTTTATTTTTGTCAATTTAACTATTGATGGACACCATTTTGTTGAATGTGATTCTGGCAGTCGATCTGAATAGGCTGGAGTTTCTTGACAGATGTATTTGGGACTAGCTGTCAATGGACTAACTTGGGTTCTAAATACTAAAAATATGAATTTTGTTGCTGGTTGCCTTTCCTTCACTCTGTGATCCAACTCATCTCAAACCATCTCCATTGGATTTAGGTTGAGCGATGGTGGAGGTCAGTTCATCTGATGCAGCACTTCATCACTCTGCGTCTTAGACAAACCGCCATTAAAAGCCTGTAGGTGTTTTAGTGTCACTGGAAAACAAATGATGGTCCCACCAAGCTCAGACCAGATGGAACGACCGCCACTGGCTGAGTTCGACAGAGGTGGCGTTCAGCACCAATGTCATAGCTTTTATGGATAGAAGTCATGGAAGGTGTTCAGTTTGGTGGATATTTTTTACTCTTTGTAGATGATGTGGTCTTGAGGCCAGTACTATGAAGCAGGATTTGGAGTTAGCGAGGTAACTTCAGGCATAACTCTGGATTTTCCAGACCGTGACGGTGTAACTTGCTCATAACTTGGGCAAGTTTTGTTCCAGAAAACAGATCAGCACATGTTAAAATGCCACCTACTGACCAATCAATTCTCCAGTCTCCACTCCGGCAGAGCACTGAGCAAAGACATTGCTGTGGTAGGGTCTCTAAGGAGTGCAAGAGATTTTAGAGCTACAATTTGAAAGCTGCTTCATTGTTCATATAGCCCTTTATATATAAAAAATAATCCTAAAAGAGAGCCTGAAAAAGCCTTGTCCTTCTTGACCTTTTAAGATTTGAAATAGGCACACTTATTGATTTGAATGATGAGGCTTTTATAATTTTTCTTTACTAGCTCCCAAAACCATTTAACATCTCCAAGCAGCTAAAGGAATGTCTTAAACGTACCTACACACTATAAGATTATCACATTGAATGTGAATATTCCTCCTCCACATCACCATGAAAGTAGATTTGATTTTCGTTACTTGACAATTTATTCTTTACATAATTTGGCTTTTTTGTGAGCAGCATAAAGGGACAGCATCTGTAGTTGTTTTATACAATGTGGTGTTGCATAATGATCATTTGGCTCAAGAAAATTACCTTTAAGCAATTTATTCAAAAAAAAAAAAAAACTTCTCTCCGACCATGCCTTGTATGAGGCACAGATATTGATAAACCCATTAACTCATGTTCACACAATCTGCAGTTTTTTTTTTCTTTTGCCAACTTTCATTCATAGTTTTGGCTGCAGTGGCATAACCGAACAGCCGTGTTGCTTTTAGGCTGTATTATATTTAAAAACTCTTCATATTGGTTTAGGATTATAGTTTATTCTCCTTGTTAGAGATATGCAGCTCTGCACCTGTCCACGTTTGTAATTGGTCATCTGTTACCAACTCTACCTCTTTCATGTGAATGTGCTCATATCCAGGTTCAGAAACACTGTTAGACTTATCGAGTTGATAACCAGCTTTGTGAGACCACTTATCCCAACTGCTGTTGTTAGGTTTGGTGTGGCCAGATAACAAAAGCACACTGGTAGAGACCTCTGTTGGCTTTATTGAGCAGGGGCACTGTCTAGGGTGCCTCCCAGTTTGAGGTGTTTCCAATAAAGAGGTGACCCCATGGCAGAAGCAGGTCACACTGGGGAGATTATGTCTCTTAGTTGGCTTAGAAAAAGGCTGTTATCACCCCAGAAGACCTGGAGAAAGTAGCAGGGGAGAAGGAGGTCTGCATAGCTCTGCTTAGACTATTGTCCCTGCAAGCAGTGGTGGAAAAATGGATGGATGTAAATATGGGTCAACACAGAATGTTGTTGCAGCCATGCTGGTCAGGTATTAGGTTGCATTCTGAATAAATCACTAACAGTGTTATCAGTAAAGGCCCCCTGACACCACACATGCAGATGCCCACCATTTACCTTCTCCCAGAGAAAGAATATTATTTAACTCAGTGGGCCATTTTTGGAGGTTGCATAGTAGACATGATTCATCGAACATAATTAAGGATATGAACAATGAAAACTTCTTTTAAAATTTAAAGAAATGAAGCAAGTATGAAATTGTGACTGAAATGCAGCCAATTAAGACTACATAATACCCAGCAGCAGATTCATAGCCATTTCAAAGCTGCGGCTCTGCGCCACTAAAGTACCGGTTTAATACCTTTGACATTATCTGGTTAAACTCACCACACACTGAAGTTAAAAGCAACAGATGAGCTATGAATGTTCAAATCAGTAGAAAGTCCTGGTCTCATACATTCATTCACCTTTGTCAGCTGCTAGGCAGTCAGCTATTCTGTTCTATGCTGTCAATCATGAATACAAATAGTCTTTTTGATGAAGGGGGTGTGGCCAGCAGCAGCTCAGTTGCATCTTAAGCTGCAGACACTAAAGCAGTCCATTTAGAATAAGGCATGTTTTATTTATATTTTACATTCTTGCCGACTTTGTGAAGCATCTTTGAATATTTTACTATATATTTTGTATTATTATTAATATCATGGTGAAATGAACCATCTTCGCAGTATTTTGGGCTGAAAATTGAAAGACACATTCTGGGAACATATGAGATTTTCATTGATTAGCTGGAAAAGGGCACAATATGGAACCTTTAATGCATTTAATCCTGGTCCTCGTGAGTCTAACTGCCGTTTTCTAATTTGATGTTCTTGCAGATTAAGAAAATATTCAACCGGATTTTCTCATGTGCTTCAATATATCTGATTGTCCTTCTGGCCCAAAGTCCCAACGAATATCCCTGGCCATAGTTTGGTCTCTAAGTTTTTTGCTGTGCTCCAGCTCTGAATAACTTTGGATTTATGTGCGACAACATGAGGATTTTCTCTCTCTCTCTCTCTCTCTCTTTGTCATGTTGTAACCTCCCTCGCCCTTCGTTTCTTCCATTGCACCACTCCTCCACTCACATGTAGACACTTCTTATTTTATATCTCTCTTAGTATTCATGTAGTGGAACATGTATCTTTTCTCCTATATTTATTAAGTGTTCAGTGGCCCCTCTGGCTCTCAGTAGTAATGTGCTGTATATGTCCTTTATGCTTCCATTAAATGGCACCATCCAACACACACTAATACACCAGCCAGGGTTAAATAGATGAACACATCGAACCCTTTCTGGCAGGCCTTGTGTGGTATCTCTATGTGTATGTAGTGTCCATCACTGTAAAAACTTCCTTCTATCTGATTCACCGAGGTTCTAATGATATTTAACCTGCCTGGTCATTTTGAAAATGGGGCCTGGTTGTAAAAATACCAGACGAATGGTCCTATCATTGTGTCTCACACACACATGCTCGTATACCCATGCATAGAGCACATGCATGCAAACGCACACAAGCAGGGTCTCAATCTCATGTGCTACTTCACCCTTGCTGCTTTTATCATTAACTCCAGCCTGTGTGTGCCATGGGGTGAGGGCAGTTCATTCATTAGATTCTCTTCTTAACATTATTAGCTGCATTTCACCTCTACCATTATCTGCCCTGAAGATCTGCTCTCCCCAGCTGCATTCATAATTAACCCCACAGCTTCCATACTGATAACTGCTAAATATGATAAGCTCCAGCACAGCCAGGCTTTACTCAGCCCTGCTCTTTCTGGACAACTGTGATTTTTCACATTTTTTTTTTGTAATCCTTGTAGAGCTGCAGATTAAAGATAAAGTTGCACAGTTTAAACTCGTTCTGGTAGTCGTATGAACAGTACAAGATAAAAATGTTGCACTTTAGAGATGCAGGAAACTGCACGTGCACAGTAAGAACATCACACACACACGGCAACTGACACTTATCCAACATATGGTGACCAAACCCTTCAGAGAAAGTGTCTGCATGTTTGACTTATATACATTCAATTGTCTTTCAGACTCCGATTTTAAATCATGACTGCTTTTTTCATTCATTAATTAGTTTACTCATTTGAATAAACAAGACACCGAACACAACATATATAATAATTTATACTTATTGCTAAAATATAGATATAGTGTAATAATTATGAATATTGGACTCCATTCATGATGCATTAGGGGGAGTGTACTATGTAGGGCGATATGATAATAGTCACTAGCATGGAATGAGGTCTAACACAAATGGACAGACAGCCATGCACACACACAGTGTAAAGACATGTATGATGAGGTCATTGCTGATTCTAAATTGACTGTAGGTATGACTGTGACCATGCACTGTTGTCTGTCTTTGTTTATATATTTTTAAACAATGTTTAAAAGCGACATCCATTTAGGTAATGGACATATATGAACCCTTTGCTTCTTGTCATTTGCCGTTCTGTGCTGTTACATTTTGTACTTTAGTACAGACCTTGTATACAGTGCCATAAAAACGTATTTGCCCCCTTCTCGAATTCTTATTTTTTTGAATATTTCCCCCACTAAAATGTTTAACACCATCAAACAAAAGTAAATATAGACAAAGATAACCAAAGTAAACACAAAATGCAGTTTTGAATGATGATGACTTAATGTTTTAAGGAACAGAAGCTATCCAAACCTACCTGGCCCTATGTGAAAGAGTAATTAGAAAAAGTAGACTCTGTTGTGTTCTTTGAGATGATTCTGAGCAGTTTTAGCAATGTGCTTTGGTCTAAGTAATACCATTCAACAATATCTTTTTGACCACAGGTCACATAGACACACAGTCTTGAGGGCTGTGCAAACACAAAGAGTAATTGGCATATACATACACTAGACATGATGTCAAAAGAAAAAGGCAGAAAGAATCTCTCTTATCGTTTGAACATTTTATCCACACAACAAACAGCTCTCAACAAATGATGACTGTCTTCATATTTGTAGGTTGGTTTGTCAGTGAGTTGAGCTTAGTTAACCTCAAGTAACCGTCTTCACATCATTTTCTCCACTCATGTTTGTGAATCGACCTTTTCACAGAGTTTATTGTTTTTGCCACCTGTGCTTCTGGGCATTTTTCGATGCCATTAGATGTTAGATTCTTGTCCCTGATGCCTCTCTTAGTTGTTAACAGTTATTGATTCGGCTCTGCACAGCATGTAATTGATTATATGAATCATGAAATGTGGGTGTTAGTATCCTTCAGGTTGGGCTAGATTTCACACCATTTATTTCCATCTATGATAGTGGGATTTAACAGAAGAGGGTGTCATTTAGCCATCACAGAGTGCAGTCAGGCAAGTTAAAGCTTTCGCAACTGGTCGATATATGAGCTCTGGGATGGGAAATCAATAACAGAATTACAGATTAGTCATTTTGGGTCTGCCATAGACGTAGGTATCCAAATAGAATAAATGATTCTGTCGAGATGTTCATCCTGGATGTCCTACAAACACACATGTGCACACACACAATGCCTGGTGTAAGATGCCCTACAGTCCATAGTACTAATCATGATTTGCTATAATTTGCCTGAATACCACTGGAGAATGTGGGCAAATATATTCCTTGTAGATGTTTGGTGTGCATGTCTATCTATCTATCTATCTATCTATCTATCTATCTATCTATCTATCTATCTATCTATCTATCTATCTATCTATCTATCTACATATATTATGATTTTCAAATCATAATGTTATTTTATTTTTAGTAGCCAGTTGGACCTCCAATTATGTGATCAGTGAATAACGTGAATAACTTGCTTTACCTCCGGAGCCACAACTGCCTACATTACATCTAAAATGGATGCATTTGTACCACTGACTGCTGCTTCAGACTATTTCTAGTTGACCAGTTCATACTCACATAATGGAGGGTCCAATAAAAGTGGCTGGAGAAGGTTAGTATTAATCTTTTGCAAATGCGCCAAATCACAGTTTAGCAATGTTAAACTTTAACATTAAAGATTCAAGATATGAAAATATTTGACAGTTCCAGTTTCCTAAACGTAAAACTTGGTCAATTAAAAACTTTTCGTACATCATGTGACAACTACATTGCATTCTGGTCTGTAGAGACTAATGGTACCACTGAGATCAATATAGTTTCTTAAGAGCTGTAAGTGCTGACATCTAAAACTTTATTGTTACGACTCAACCGCTGGGGTCAGCTGGGTGTAAGAAAAATAACCAGATGTAGTCAGTTTAGGTAAAGTAATTTATTGCTCAGTTACAAATTAAACCAAAGGAACAATAATACTACAGAGAGAAGAGACAGGTGGATGCTGCTCAATCAAAGAACCAAATAAAACCAAGCTCTAATGTCACTTAGATGCCTCAGTAGCTACGGAATCTACAGGCCACCCAGGAACACAAACAAAACACAAAGAGGCACCAGGGCGAACTGGTCACACTTAATCCCAGCCGGCTCGACTAAGAGTTTGGCTGTGGATTTATCACAGGTGTAGTGGTGGTTGCGATCTTGTGGGAGGAGGAGTCGTGGTGGGGAACCAATCTGATGTGTTGGGAGGTGTGGCAGACCCAGGCTGAGTGGAAGTGTGGAGCTCCAGGCCAATCACTCCTGATGAGTGCTAGGCAGGATCTGGAGCTCAGTCTTCATCCAGCTGTAATCAATACAGTCTCCACAAGCCATTCAGACACACAGAGGCTCTACAAAGTCCATTACCAACCACATGGCTAGCAGAGGATGTAGCATTACCATTTCTAAAGTTCTAATACAAAACAAAGGGAAAATAAACCATTGGAGTATAGACTGAATTCAAAATTTTACAGTTCTCTAAAGTATAGACTCGGCCTTAATGCACAGGGGTCCTCTGTATAATCCTAAAATTGAACTTAAATTCAAGTGTAAATCCTGCAGATCTCCTGGAAGAATAGCCTCACCCTGGAGAATTCCTTCAACTCCCCTGTCCAGGGAAACTCTCTTAAGTGTTTAAATGCAAGAGTGCACACATATCCCCACCAATGGCTTTGCACTTACAGTACACACATTTCCATATGAGCGTGCTCAAGCCTTAAACATGCTCAATCTCACACACATAAATACACATCAGCATGCAGTATGTGTCTTGGAGCCTAAAGGTTGGCTCTGCCCTGAGGGTTGCAGAGATTATTATGAGCTGCAGAGTGAGAGAGGCAGAGATGAGGCTCTGAATCTCTGGGAAAGGGAGCTACTTCCTAGCAAATGCTCCCAATCTAACAAGCTGGGCTCATTTCACCTGCAGTTAAATGAATTAAGGTTCTACAGAAGTAGCCTAATGGGCTCAATTGGAGTCTTTCCTCTATATCCATTCCTCATTACTGTATTCACTGCATGCAGACCAAATAATTGCTTGGGTACAAAAACCTGCTGTTCAGGTATTTCCTGTTTCATGACTGTCGGTTCTAATGATACTCTGCTTAATGGAGACCTGAATCACTGTAGAACATACTAAAATGTCCTCACTTTTCAGCTAGAGGCTCAGTTTACCACCCGGTATCAACATGAGATCTGCTTCTGGATATATTATCTGGATCCTGACGTTTAGTCATTGGGTTAAAATGAGTTCTTGTTGTCTTGATTGAAACTACACTGTTACTGGATCTCAATATGTAGATTAGAAGAGGGGGGGAAATGATTGACTTTGTAATGGACATACCACATCCAAGGTTTGGGGAAACATGCTGCTGTAGTGTAGATATTTCAACAACATGTATAGATTGTGACAGAGTGAAAGTGGTCACTTGTAGTAATGAATTCCCCAGAATTATGACCTAAATCTGCAGCTAAGTTTATCTTTCATGAGCTTTGTAATTAAAATTCATATCAATTTTTACCATAGTTACAATCTGCATGCAGCACTGCATAGTTTGAATTAGTCATGAACTCATGAATTCGTCATTGTATAGTTATATGCAATGGAGGACAAATGCATATGCAATGCAATCATAGTATGAATATTAACAAATCAATGTTTCTCTGTGACAAAAAAGTAATACAATTCAGAAATTACAGCATGTTTCTACATTTTCTCCAAAAATAAATGCAAAGAACAATAACAAACAAACAAACAAACAAATAAATAAATAAATAAATACATAAAATGTATCTGCTTTTGACTAGTTCAAAGGCTGTGGTTAAAAGATTACAATAACAACAAGTTACAATGAGGGCGTTCATATTTTTTACAGTGGAAATATTGAGGTGATCTCCCTTTACAAGGGACAGTATAAATTAGGCCTACTTTTAAAAAGCCATTCAGTCATGTAGGATGACCTGGGCCACTACTGCAGCCAGTATATATGCCCCATGCAATACAGAGGTTATGTCTTAACTTATCTGGACTGGATTTAATACATTTGTATTGGCTGGAAGTCATTAAGCTTCTCAAAATTCTTCTCTATATTAAACAATTAGAGGCTCCTGTTGTGGCATTTTAAGATTGAACAAATGATAAAATTAGACAAATAGGATGTATGAATCACATTTAAAAGCTAACAGTGATTGACTGGGAGACCTAACGTCTGAAGTGAACTTATGAGTACACTAAATAATCCTGTTGAAAGCAGCAACCCAACAGAAGCCCATGGAGCCCACAGAAGGCATGAGACAGGAAGTTCATGCCCTCTCTTCATCTGCACTCGTGAGCTGAAACCTAGGTCACACTGAGCCAAGCAGAAATAATGCCAACTTGGCAGAAATAAAAAAGAGGAGGTGGTCTAACTTTTGACACAGTTACTTCATATACATCCTAATTGGGTTTTAAGGCGAGGGGTTGTGGCTTCCAGAATGGAAGAGGAGTGTTTAGAAGAAGGTATATGAGAGGATGTAATGCTTTGTGTAGTCAGTTAAAATCAGGAGATTTTGCTCATGTTTGTTCTTACAGACTGCTTGAAGACTCTTTCTTGAAAACCATTTGAAAACTCTACATTTTGATCCAGAATTTATTTTTGACTGTGTTTGACAGAGCTGCCTGATCATCACTGGCCTTTAGCAGCCAGACTGAGTCACAACACTCCATTTGGTGGCACAACCAGGTCCTACAGCTAATCTGCAATACTTGAAGTGCGTATTTTCTAGGAAAATTCTATCAGATATTGGCAGATACTAAATATTAAATGACTTGTATCAAATCAGAGGCAATAGCATTTATATTTTTTTGATGATTTGCTAAACTTTATGCTGATTGTCACATAGTCCCTCAGTGATCCAGTCCTACATGATACCTAAAGGGCTTTTCATCCATAAAAACTAACAACTGTTTTGTAAAACTTATTTGTATGCATCAACTAATTAACTTAACAATTTTTTTTGTATTCACAGGCTTTCCCATTCTAACCAAAAGGAACACATAGATTTAAGACTTAATAGTCAAGCTGCACTTTTGCATTAATGGAGTTGGTTAACTTTCATTTCACTCAAATGTAACATTTAGTAACTTTTTTGTAACAAGTCCACATTTAAGAATAAGCTAAAAACCCAGAAGTAAAAGCATCCAACACTACTCCTCATTCTCTTTCTTGCTTGTTAAACTGACAGTTAATGAGAGATAGTTTTGAAGCTTGAAATTGCCACACAGCCTAACAAAGCACCGTGCAGCAGTGCTGTGTTGGTGGCTTGTCATAGATAATTGTAAACAGTATGTGTCCATTTAGCTTCTTCCAAGGTGCACACATCATTAATCTGACTCCAGCATTAAAGTGACGCACACACGCTGTCATTAAGAGGCAGATATGGATGCACAAAGATGCCGTAAAACACACACACACACACACGCGCGCACTGCTTTGCTTTAATTTAGCTCATGACAGCCAGCTTTTTTTGAACATTGCTTGCTTGACTGCATAATACTTCTTTTTCATTTAATTAAAAGCTGATTGCAATGATGGTGGTAACATTTCTTAATGTTAATACATTTGAAACAGTTGAAATATTGAAGCAATCTACTTTCCCATGAGATAAAAACTTGTTTATGCATATTATTTGCATGTTTTTTGTTTTTTTTCCATTTAGGCTTTATCAACTGCAATGTTTTAACCCTTTGATGCACAACATGGGCTAACAGATATCCATTTTCCATTAGATTTGGGTCATTTTTTACCCATGTTGTGCATCAGAGGGTTAAGGGTGTTTTGGTATAGATGGTCAGTACTGGTCTTTTAAATGTAAGGTCAATATCCGTCCGAATAGCTTTGTTACAAGATATATTTTTAAAAATGATTTATTCTATCAAAATTTATGTCTTTTTAAAGAAAATCCAACAAATTTCTTTACATCACATCTACACTACTGTTCAAAAGTTTGGGGTCAGCCAGACAATTTCATGTTTTCCATGAAAACTCACACTTTTATCCATGTGCTAACATAACTGCACAAGGGTTTTCTAATCATCAATTATCCTTTTAACACCATTAGCTAACACAATGTAGCATTAGAACACAGGAGTGATGGTTGCTGGAAATGTTTCTCTGTACCCCTATGGAGATATTCCATTAAAAATCAGCCGTTTCCAGCTAGAATAGTCATTTACCACAATAACAATGTCTACACTGGATTTCTGATTAATTTAATGTTATCTTTATTTGGGGAAAAATGCTTTTCTTTCAATAATAAGGATTTTTTTAAAAAAAGTGCTCTATTGCTTCTCTTTATACCATTTGGAGCTCTAATTAACACACATTCACGCATTACAGCTGTGATGTCAGTAGTTAAGTCAGATGGTTTAGTGGTTTGGCCTTAGAGAGCAGATATGAATTAAAACGTACTGAAAAAAAACCCTTATGAAGGCAATGCAAATGACAATATTTAGTGACAATGTTTAGTGATCCCATGTTGTATTAGAGTTCTGAGTAGGTTTAGACATGTACCACACACTGCAGTTACCCCTTGGTTAGAAAGCACTCGGCCTATTAATATGCCCTTGAGCAAGACTAAAGACTGACCTGTGACCTTTCACTGGTGAGGTGTTGAGATAAAAGAGGATTCCCCTTCATGATTACACTGACTAGAATGGAGCAAAACAAGAGAAATATGTCTGCATAGAGTGAGAGGGAGGATGAGAGAAACTAGAGGGGATGTGAAACAACAAAGATGACTAGACAGACAGAGTCAGGGTGGGATTATGGAAATGTAATATCCGGTTGATAAATCATAGTGACTGTCAGGTGCTCAGTCATCTGATAATATGACAGACAGAGGCATGATGGCTTCCTCTCTGAAGCACTGCTAATTATAGACAGACATAATGAACTCTGATCCAGCATGTGTGAGATCAAGCGTATGTGTGAAAATAATCTCTCATCATTGTTTGCGGGTTATTTTTGGTGCATGTATTTCTCAGTCTATTAATATGCGCAAAGAATAAAAGGAAGCGTTTCATGTGTGCTTGTGTCTAAATGAGAAATTAAATATTCTACAAAGTTCCTCACACTAAAATTATGCATACAACTTTACAACAGCGACATTTTGTAAAGTTCAACTAAAATCTCACGGATTTCCACCTAAACTTAGGGTTAACTTGAGTCCTTTCAGTTGATTAGATTTTAAATATCCAGTCAGTGGATTTGTTGTCTCATGATGCACTTATTGTTTATGACAATACTGTTCTCTTAAACATCAAGAAGCAACTCAACTCTTGGGTTGTAATGACAGAAATGGATCCAAAACATGTTGCACCACGACCTCAGACAACACAGTTGTAACAAGACCCAACAGGAAAAATAGACTTTAATGAAAGACAGTATGTCTGTCAAACTTGCTCCAACTCTTTGATTTTTTCCATAGTATGTGGAAGGCAGAGGTTCAGGAGACAAGATGAGAAGGAAAGGCAGTGACTTAGAGGAGGAAAAGAGGATGAGATGTTTGACTGTTGATCTTCTTAAAAGTAGTGGTTTCAATCCTCACCCTGAGGACTTCAGAGTTCTGTTGTTGAGAGTTTCAACTTTGAAACGCCATAGGTACTTACTTTTTTCTAGCACCGTGCAGCACATGAGCAGGGTTGGGTCTGAGGAAAGCACAAGACTGAAAATGGGATGAAATCTAGCCTTGATGAGGTACAAGAACTGAAGATAATACATTCTGATTAGGATCATAGGAACATCTATGAATATATATATTTGGGGGGGGGCCTTGTACTAATATAAACCTACTGTATGTGTCTCTGAAGTAAAGTATTATATCCTGAAGAAAGTCAGAAAGGGGTTCTTGAAAATACTAACAGAACCTGCAGATGAATTTATTCTAACCATCTAATTAGAAGTAATTAAAGTCATTCTGTAGCTGGTAAGATGACCTAAAATTGTACATTATTGCTCTAACATATTAAGCATTGATTAATAAAGTTAATGATACATTTCCCAACCAACCAAATTTTACAAGTTTGCCTAGTTCATGTGTGCCAGGACTGAACAATTAAAAAAATTCAATTTCAAACAACACAAAGTAGAATATATGTTATGCATGACGTCTGACCAATAGTTCAAACTGTTGCGTCAGTGGTTTGACATATTCATGCTGTTCTAATTAAACATGCGGTTCATGACTTTCACTATACAAACACAGACATGAAGGAAAATTGCAGTTTCCACAGAAACAAATAAATGGGAGACTCTAAAGGCACAATCTAAGCAAAAAGAAGTGATCAGTTTTATTCAGTGTCCAATCGATTCCTCCAATTTGGCAGATGAGGGCTAAATAGAAAAGCATCGTAAACTACTTTAAGTTTTCTGCTTTCACAGTGTTTTCTTTTAATAAATACACAATATCCTCTTTCGTGGATTAAAAAAAAAATGACCAAGCACTAAAGAAATTCAATGGCAGGAGGAGGCAATGAGAAAGGCACAGAAACAAAGGAAGGAGCTCTACATCTCCACAAGTTCATGTAATATTAACCAGTAATTAAAAGAGCTGAGCTGACTCCAGGCGAAAAGACAGAGAAGGAGGAGGAGCCCTCTGAACGGAGCACTTTGTGTTTCAGTTCTAATAGCTCATCCCACAAAATCAGTGTCCATGAGGTTTACAAAGCAGGGTTGAATTTACCTTATTTTATAAAGTATACACTCTTCAAAATAAAGAGCCTGCTTTGTTTACCTTGGTGGAGTATTATGGGCATCACACTGGACCTATCTGAACAAACGAAAAAGATGTGGGCAGTGATTCAGAGGTCTGGAACGAGGTTAAATTCCATCTGGTTTGCATAAAATTCCTCTTCAAGACTGTGATTGAACTGACCTGTCAATGCTGCATTTAAGGCCGAAAACATATATATGTTTATGCGCCAACAAAAACACTCACCCTCCACTTATCCAGTCCTCAGCCTCACACACACACACACACACACACACACACACACACACACACACACACACTCCCTCCATCCAGCTCTTATTAGCTCGCTGCCCCGGCTATGAGAACAATAACCTCACAACTTTTAACGGAATGATCAGCATCAGTAGAAACTTCATTCTAAGCAGAATTTCTCCCCATAACCTCCCTCTCCCTCACCCTTTACTCTCCCTCAGGCAAAACATTTTGCTGACCAAGACTTAGCCAGCCATCAAGAGTTACAATTTTCCCCTCTATCCGCAGTTCACTTTGTGTCAAGTCTGCTCATAACGAGGGCCAATAAACTTAGACGTTCTCATTTTGGCCCTGCGAGAAGAGCTCTTTGAGTCAGAAGACATTTTCTTCAGGACTGCAAATGTACTCTTTGGTTTCAACTTTTTAAAGTGATGCCTGCAATGATTTCTGCCAGGACTGTGGTGCTGGAAGTTCTGCATCCTCTGCTGTTCTCTCTGCTGTCTGTTGTACACAAATGTTTGGCAGAAACCTAAAGAAGACATTTAAGAATATTTATACTAGTACTGGGACTATATTAGTAGTAGATAAATGGATTAAACTCTTTCAGAATTAGCAGCTTTTTTCCTGTAGCTTAGAAAGTGTGGTGATTATGTGAACTTCACTTCTGTTCATTTGACTCATAGTCAAATTTTTATATTTAGTTTAAAATCTTTAAGATTAACCTCACGTGACAGTTATGATGTCTACATATGTGTCAAGTATATATAAGAATTTATGTACTTTACCACATTTCATTTTTATTTCTATAAATTATACCTTTAGTGCTACTCAGCATAAGAAACATCAGATTCTTTCAGATCAACCCTTTAGGTTTATGTTGTAGCCACCATTTTTAATCTCTCCAACTTTGCTCA
The DNA here is from genome assembly GCF_022539595.1 of Amphiprion ocellaris. Classification (NCBI taxonomy): domain Eukaryota; kingdom Metazoa; phylum Chordata; class Actinopteri; family Pomacentridae; genus Amphiprion; species Amphiprion ocellaris. The sequence goes on along the minus strand of NC_072778.1, from coordinate 28,408,927 downwards.
GCTCATTAATTGGATGTTTTATACCAAATGCATATTGGAAGTAGTTTTTTTAAATTCCCTGTTTCTTTTTTTGGTCAAAGAATCATTTGTTTTGGAAGTCATTTGGACTGATCTGGACTGACACTATTACATGTCCATATCTACATATTATTTAGTATTGAGATGAAAGAATACTAGTGATTTTACTGTCTGTAGAAAAAGTTCCCATCTGTGTTTGGAGCCAAACCTCAAAGTGTCTTGACCCAGACTGCAGAGAAATATACTGGGCTTGCAAAGTATTATTTATATCATACAAGACATGAAAATATTGAGCCTATGCAAGGCCTTGAACAACTTAAAGAGATTGGTGTTGCTGTTGTGGCAAAATGTCAAATGGAATATTAATGACGGAACATATCATGAGATGTGTGAAATCCAGCGATCATCCTGTTTACTGCAGCTCCCTGAGGTTGTACTGAAATATGTTTGTCAGTTAATGTACGAAGGACAACAAGCTCTCTGGAAATGATATGTTGTGTGTGTATATATGAGTGTGGTAGAGTCAGTTTTAAAGCATGTTCCTGTGAACTCAGCATAGATCATTTGGAAAGCTGCTAGCTCTCTGTAGATTAATGTCCTTAGTTTGCATTGAAATGTCTGAGCTTCCCTTCCTCTCTTTCAATCCCTCTCTCCTCCATCCTCCACCCTTCCTGCCATCCTGGGTGATGGAGTGTAGGATGGGGGGGATGTTTAGGGAGGGAAGAGAGAGTAATGGCGCACCCTTTTCTGACAAGCTGGGAGACAGAATAAAGAGGAAGACAAATAAAGTCAGAGGAGAGGGAGATGAATTTACAGAGGAATGAAACATGAAAGGACAGAGATCCAGAGCAAAGGGCAGATGGAGAGAAACGATTGAGCTATAAAGAAAGGAACAAAGAGAATGAAACAGAGAGTGAGAGGAATGTGGGTAATAGTGCACACCTGAAGCCCAGTGGAGCATGATGCCATTTTGTCAAAGTGTCCTGAAAGGAGGTGGAAAATGGTCTTTATTTCTGGATGCACACATATGATAAGAAAGAGTAGATCATGCGCAAACTTTAGAAAGTTTAGGACGAAAATGAATGACGGTGAGACATTACACACCACACACAAACACACAGTCTATACTTGGGTTTCTACCTAACAGTGAACCATCATTTCACACTCAAACGGGGAACTGGCTGGTTGTTACATATATTAAAGTGTAATATTACTGAACACTTTCCCAAACCTGACTGCTGTAGAGTTTGCCTCAAACATCAAGGATCTTGTGCACATACAGACATATGTAATTTTTTTAAGTCTTGAGGGCTGTCTTAGTCCAATTTGATGGCACTTAGACATAAGAGAATGGATATGATACACAGCTCTGGCTAAAAGAAATGAAGAACAGATCCACTTCTTCAGCAGCTTATCCGCATTACAAATAAATATAGATCAAAAAAGCAGAAAAGCTTGAAATTGTCAGGCTTTCATGATGTCAGTTTCACATACCAACACCACTGTATATGGATTGTATGTTTCAGTTCTGTTTGATTTGGAGTATTGCAGTACCAGGATAAGAGTGAGTGCAATTTATTATAGAAGTCCAGTGCTCCTTGAGTGGGGACCTCAGAAAAACAAGTGAAAAGAAAGGTAGAGTACTATATTTTAAATGAGTCAGCCATCACAAAAATGCAAGAGTTCCTGAAAGCAATAACAATAATATCCACCCTGTGCTAGTTGAGTGGTTTATTGTGAAATATCAGCTATAAGATGTCTTGCTTGTATTAGCAGAAAAATAATGCATCTCTGACAAATTATAAAAGATAAAAATATACTGCATTACATGCTGCACTTTTACCACTACATTTGTAATGCTTACGTAGTCCGTCTAAATCTAGCACAGAAATTCACAGAAACTACGACATCAAGAGACCCATTTGTTGCCCTTTTTGAGATGTTTCAATCAGTCTACAGTTCATTACGTCACCTTTCTTACTGGATCTGTTTTTTCTCCCAGTTTATTCTCAGTAGAAAAGATTATTGTACCAAACATTCTGAAAGTGACTTCTATTTTTAGCCAGCATTGATCATTGTTTTCCCTGTTTAAAATGATAAAAGCTAATTCCATGAATAACCAACCTGAAGTGCGTCTGTAGTCACAAAAACTTCTCGGTATAAGAAATGCACAATATTAAATGTATTAGACTGAACTTAAAGAAATTAGATCGAATCAAAAGTCATTGTGAAGTCTTTAAATTTTAGGATAAAAGTCACAAGTTTAACCCTCTTAACCCCAAAACCTACTGGTTGGTTTGAAAGGCATGTTATTGTTTTAAAAAACTGCCAAAATTACACCATTTGTCTGAGTGAGAAACTGTAAAAACAGAGAAAGTAGCTGGATTTTTGTCTCTCCAGTGGTCATTGAACTCATCATGTTGGACATGTGGTTCCAGAAGAATTAATCAAGTCTGACCTTAAATTTTGATATTTCATCAAAATCATGCTTTATTCTGTATGTTTCATTTTTTTAAATTGTAAGAAGCAGATCCAATAAAAAATAATAAGTATTGCACTCCACGCCACAACTGAGAAGCCAGGAGTGACTCAGTTGCAACCAAAAGTCAGATGACAAACCTTCAGAGACTGCAAACACCCAGCTGAACTGTGGTTCCACTTCGTTCCCTGTTTCTCTCCTTCAGCAGAGTTATTTGTCCAGTGAAGTACTTTCCCCAACAAGCCCATTAAATTCTCTCGCTCTCATTTATCTGGGAGTTCAGCTGAGGTGAGGATTTAACTGACCATCGCTGTTCATGCAGGGTTCAGAGACACTCAACAGATTTGCCTGGAGGGTATTGTTTTATTGTGGAAAAATAGCAGGAAGTTAAGTCTGTGTTTGTGTAGTTTGACACTTGTCTTTAACCGTACAAACTCCAAAACTTGTCAGTGGGTTTGAGAGGCATAATACCTTTTTGTAAAAAAAATTCCCCTTTTTATGGCACAAATGCACTATTTATACCAAATTATGTGACAAACTAAAAATTCTGTGTTCTTTAATGCAAACAAAAAGTCATCAGCAACTCCGTTATGGGCAACACTGAAGTATTAAAAATGTAAATGTTTTCAGCTGAACTGCAGGCTGTGTTTCTACAGAGTGAACAGGAGACCAGAATGGAAACAAGTTCATGTTTCAGTGTTTTCTCATTTTTGTAAAATCAATATGTAAAGAAATTTAACATTAATTCTCTTTTATATGACTTATGACATTACAACTTTGAGCTTTCCTCTTTTTGCTGTGCTCTTTCTATAGAAAGGACCGGACTGTTCCAGGGAAAAACAAGGCCAGAGTAAGTAAAATGCAACAGAGAAGCCAGAAACTGCTTAAGGTTCAAACCTCTAACTACTTATAGAATGCACAGACTGCTGTTCTAAGCAAATGAGCATCTTTATTGTCTGAGTTTAACTTCATCATAATAGGAGGTGGACTGGTTAGTTAGAGCGGCAAGTTACAGTAAAATAGTAATAACTGTCAACACCATGTGGTATCCCGACTCGACATTAAAGAGACTTGGTTTACATGGAAACCAGAATTTTTAAAAAACCTTTCTGCTATGTGGACTTGATTAGGAGGCTGAGGATTGATGGTAGAAGGAGCTGAGACACAACAATGACAATAATAATAATAATAATAATAATAATAATAATAATAATAATAATAATAATAATAATAATAATAATAATAATACTTTATTTATATAGCACCCTTAAGAACAGTGTTTCTAAGGTGCTTTGACAGTCAAAACTTGGAAACATAGAGACAATCAAGCAAGATGTAAGGAGACAAGGCAGAGCAGTCAATTCATCCATCCATCCATCCATTATCTATACACCGCTTAATCCTCACTAGGGTCGCGGGGGGGGCTGGAGCCTATCCCAGCTGACTCGGGCGAAGGCAGGGGACATCCTAGACAGGTCGCCAGTCTGTCGCAGGGCTACATATATAGACAAACAATCACTCTCACATTGACACCTACGGGCAATTTAGAATGATCAATTAACCTCAGCATATTTTTGGACTGTGGGAGGAAGCCGGAGTACCCGGAGAAAACCCACGCATGCACAGGGAGAACATGCAAACTCCATGCAGAAAGATCCCGGGAAAGCCGGGACGTGAACCAGGGACCTTCTTGCTGCAAGGCGAAAGTGCTAACCACTACACCACTGTGCAGCCCGCAGTCAATTCAAATAAATAGTAAAAATTATTAAAAAGTTAAATGAATAATCAGCTCGATGAGCATGTATATCGAACAAAGAAACTTTGCAGTTTAAAAATTGATGAATAAGATTGAAGGTAAAAAAAATTAGAATTAAGGAATTAAAAATGGCATCAACAACATTGACAAAAGGTAAACAAAAAGAAATAACCTTGTTCAGTTTTTTGGGGACTGTAAAAATTTTTGAAACTCCTGCATGAGAACTAATAAAAAAAGTCAATTTTAATTAGTTGGTCTGAACTTTCAGTGAACCTTTTGTGAAATGTGAACTTGCACAACTCTGCTGACCATCGTTCTTAAAGAGTTGTAAATGTGTTGGTGTTTCTGTGGGCCTTTAAAACAAAAAAAGGAAATCTATGGAGAGAAAACACTGAAACAATGTCCTTCATATCAACATTTTCTTTCATAGTGACACTGAAAAAATCTTCAAATGTGTCACTTGAGACTATTTGAACAGGATTTCTCCATTCAAGATCTGAATAAATACCAGACCAACATTCATACAGAATGAAAGGGGGTTGAAAGGAGAAGATGAGACAAAAGATGAGAGGAGGAAGGCAGAGTTGTGGTAGGAAAGGAAGGGAAAGTAAGTGGAGTGAGACAAAAAAAACAGACCGCAAACAAACTTCAAACAACTCAGATGGACGCTCTGAGAAAGGAAAAGTGCAAAAGAGCAAGAAGGAGATTAGAGAGACGGAGTGATGGAACATACAGCCCTGACTGTCCTTTCCAGCAGAATGAACAGCACTTTTGTCTGTCAACAAAACATGGTCATTAACTGGCTTTAATGATGCTTACACACACACACACACACACACACACACACACACACACACACACACACACACACACACACACACACACACACACACTGACATATTAAAAACAGCCACACACACACGCACACACACACACACACACACACACACTGACATATTAAAAACAGCCACACACACACGCAGGCGTTACGTTCAAATGAGAGTCTTTGCACATCTGATACTGGCTTGATATTGATTGTCTTCAATTTTTTTATTAGATCATAAACATTAAATTGGTGTTTTATTGCATCTCTTATCACATTATGTGCAGTTATTACATTACGAGTAGCTTCACACCTCGTGGACTCTCAGATCTGATTTAAACCATGTGTAGGTGGTTTGAAATGGGATTAAAATTGTGTTACTTGAAAATGCAACGCAGTTTGACTGATCAGATTTCTAGTGCTTACTTCCCATGCTAAACTTAGCAACACATGAAAGAAGACGATGTCAGTGTGGTGTCATCGCCAGAGATTGGGAAAACCTAGAGCTCCACTTGAATAGAGCCACTCAATTGATAGATTCGAGGGTAGTGCCAGCAAAGACATGTAGGATTGTACAAAAAAAATTAAGAAAAAAAGTTGTGAATTTTTTGTTTTTCTTATGTTTTGTGCAAACGTGCCAAGAACTTAAAGTTTATATATTGGTGTTTAAAAAAATTCTTTAAATATTAGTTACTACTTAATCTATAGTTAAGCTGTGCATATACAGTGCCCATTTAAAGTGTAAATTTTCTTCTGTATTTACTTTCTTTCATGTGTTGGTTCCCCATACTTGTTTGGCAAGTAAAAAAATATATGTGCCTCATGGTGAGAGATGTTATTTTTCAAGCTCTTTTTGAAACTTTTCTAATTGTTATCACGATCTTTGTGTGATCTTTGGGCGTCATACTTTCTATAGCTGAAATGTTTCTACATAACATTATCTTTTTGAACCCACATCTCTTCTCAGAGCTTTAAATTATGAAGTAAAACATATTCTAACAGAGTTCTCTCATAGATTACTTGTGGAAATTGCGAACAATGGTGATTTGTTTTGTAACAAAGAGCAAAAATTGCCCATTGCAATAGTCAGTGTTGAAATGATATATCACATGGCCCTAGCTGCCATCACAGAGTCTAAAGATTATTCATCACAATGCTTTCAAAGTGTTTCATTGGGTTGAAATCTGGTGACTGAAGCCTACAGTATATGTATCATGTCAAACGCTTTCATTAAACTCCATATTCTGTCTTCTGCACTCATTTAATATTACTCTGCTCCTTTAATTTACCACCTGGTCCACAACTTCTACAAAGGTGAGTCATGTTAGGTAACAGCAGACAATTCTGTAATGTATGAGTCATTTTGGAACTCTGTTCATAATTAGAGGATGGAATTTTTGTCACAGCTTCTACCAAGACTTTGGATTATTCCCCCCCCCCATATCTCTTCCCTCCTGTCTTGTCCAGACCAGTCGTTCATCCTATTTTCCAGTGAGTCAGTGAACAAGAACGGCTGAAGGGAAATACTGCTGTGCTCAATGCATCTTCCATCCTGCCAGCATCACTGTCCTCCCATCCCTGTCTCCCCTTTCACCTCTTCTTCTATTAGTCACTATCCTCACTCCATTCTTCTTCCTCTCATTCAGCCACTGTGACTCTTTGCTCTCCTGTCAACATTTCTGCTGAGGACTTTTCCTGCCCTTTCTTCACCATTTCTTCCCTGTCCCTTCTCTTTTCCCGTCCTATCACCCTCCTTTACACTCAACTTGTCTTCTGTCTTTTCTCTCTAGCTGCTTTCATCCTTTGCATCTGTATTTCTGCTGAGTAAAATAGCATTCTGAGAGCATCCCTCATTCTTCTCTTTGACTGGTTTCTTTGTGAGACCCTGTTGTTAACCCTTGGCTAATGTGGGGAGAAGACATATTCATCAGTCCTGTCTTAAGGCCTCTACACCTATGCGATTTTAATAATCTTATAAGTTCACAGCTCACGGAAAGGGAATGTCCCAACTCCGGGGTTGAACCGGAAGTGACAACGAGGAGCGGCTAATGCACTCTGTCGGTCTGATCTGCGACATTTAAACACTCTAAAGACCGACCACACGAAAAACAAAACCGCGTCAATCGGTTCATATGTTCCCCACAAAACAGGCAAAACATCACCCGCTCGCTTGGTTCACCATTAACAACAACCAAAAGTTGCATTAGCAGCTCCTCGTTGTCACTTCCGCTTCAACCCCGGAGTTGGGACATTCCCTTTCCGGTTACATTTGGATTTGTAAAAGTGTTTTTGGACTTGTAAAAGTGTTTTCTTGCTTGTAAATTTGTCTTGGAGGTTGTAAAAGTGTTTTGCATTATGTAAATTTGGTTTGCACCTCTCGGCCACCGTATTAATCACTGGAATGAGTGAAACACAGCTGTAGTTTTTCCATTTGCTAATACAACTTTGTTTAATCACTGACACTTAATGTTGCATAAAAATCACCTCAGTTACATAAGAAGTTGCATGAACAGCTAAAGGAAACATCAGGTTACAGAAACATAATTTAAATAGCAAAACCGGACTTCACTAAAAATGGCTATTTATTAATTAGTTCAACAAAAGCAAAAATGTTGAACTTCTTCAACAGTAAATACACTGTAATAATTATTACTCTCTTCAGAGTGCATTGACATATCAGAATAATCCTCACAGCTGATCTACATGATGAAGTCACTTGTTCACTGTAGTTAATGTTAGCCCAGCTGCTGGAAACAGCTGCTCAGCTCGAACAGATGTCCATAAATACTGTTACAGAAACTTTATCAGTCAGAAGAAACTGTCAGTATTTACTGCCACCTGTAAAATGGATTAACTCTCAAGGCAGAGCATCACTGATACACAATCACTTTAGTTTTAATGTTGTTGCAAATGAATTAGAGACCTTCTGGTTTTGAATTTTGGTGGCATCAGTAGCTACAGCTGCTCTCTGCAGATACTCAGCTCCCGGCCTGTGTTCATATTTAAAGATTCTAGTTTAGCATTAGCATGAGCCTTAGATATCTAGCTTAACTTGACAGCAGCCACACACCTTTTCACAAGATCTTCTGATGGTGGCCCTTTACTAGCTAAACTCCCACAATTTCCTTGCAACATGGAATTGCCAGTAGTCCAAGTGAGCACCTCATTGGTTTGCTACAGTGTTAAATGCCAAGAGGCTTCACCTGATGGTGCAACCAGGTTCTACTGACAACCATGACCCCTGCCCTTTTCTTTTTTGGTTAGTATAATTGGACTCAAATAAATTATTAATGGTGAGTAACTGATTAACAATTAATCATGATCATCCCTAGTTGAGATAGCTTGCCAGATGTCTTTGTCTTTGTGAAGTTGTGGACTGACTGACTGAGAAACTAACAGAGAGCCATGCACAGCTAAACATTACATTACAGTAGTCCTTCTTTAATAACAGAGTAGCCTAGTCAGTATGTAGCGTAACCCATGTTCAATTTTTTTTTTTTTAAATGTAAAAGATGAAGCTGCTTTGTTTCCTGCAGGGGAACTGGATTGTCAAAGCAGCAACTATTATGATAAATATCTGTATGTAAAGATCATATGTTTGGCAAATGAGTCACAAAGTATCTGTTATACCACTCCAATTTCTGTCTTTCCAAGGTCATTGTACCTTTCCCTTCCTGGCTACTCTCTGCCCTTTTGTTTGTTTTGTTCTTATCTCCATCTTTCTCTCTCTCTCTTTATGACTCTCTCTTGTCTTTGCTGTCCAACTTGCTGCCCTCTCTCTCCATTAATGGTCTGTCATAGCAGATTGGCCATAAAACAAAGCAGGATGTTAAGGAGGTCATAACCACAGCGGTGCCCTCAGCACTTCTCAGTTGATATTAACACGATTGGAGACATATTTCAGAGGATGGACACACACACACATACATCACTGTTATCTCTGCAAACAGCTACTGACTGAAAGATTATGAGTGTGCTGTGGTAAGGGAGTTGCGTGTGGTTTCTTATGATCTCATCCGTGAAGGCAACAAGGCGTCTTTGCTGTAGCCACTTTATAATATGCAATACATCATCTGTCATCGTTTTTGCAATTAGGCTGTGAAGGCTAATCTGAGGTTTGAATAGTTGCGATTATCTTAATTAGATTATCTCTTACTTGTCAGCTTCACTAGTCAGAAGTGCAGTATTTATAATCGCATATAGGCCACTTACAGTCACAAAACAGTTGGCGTTAATGCGGAAATATGATGTGAAAATTCAAAAATCATGCCAGAAAACCACACGTGACAAAGTATGCAAATGCTGACCCTTCATATGAAGCCAAATCTCTGCAGCCATATTCCACTAACCAGGTAAGCAATAATAAATCTGTCTCCATGTGACATTTCTCTGTGACCAGTCAGTAAAATATTGCAACATTTTTCTTTCATATGAAATTCCATCCGTTACCACTGGCACAGAGCCGTGTGGTGAATTATAGGAACTGTATAGGAAATGAAGGTCAAGCAGCGTGTGTTTGTGAGGTTCGATTTGATAAATGAGCAAAATGAACGCTTGACTTACTGATTTTGACCTTTTGCACGTTGCTGAATATTATAAATTAGCAGAGAATTAGCATGTGTAAACAATGCAGGTGAAGGCAGACTGTGAGAAGCGCCTACTCCAAACAAAATAACAGAAATAGAAGTGAAAGTGGTAAAAAATAAAAGTACTCGAAGGCTTATGCTTATGGCTAGGAGCAAAGGGTTGATTGATCAAAGTCACTGTTTGCTAAAAGTAAACTTTCCCATCAAGAAGAAATCTTTCTCTCTCCACAACATTTTAATCATTTCCCACATTCTTTCTTTTCTGTTTGTTGGCTTTGTTGAAACTCAGGTGATGACCCTGAAGAGGTTAGATTTTAAAGAGAAGTGGTTTTGATTATTGTCAATAGTGTGTATTGTTAGAGCTTACAGACATTTTAATTGTATTTCCAGCTTCATTCGATTGTTGGAAAAACTTTTATTGTTATTGCTATTGTTTCGGCTGCATCTCCACCCAAACTGTCAACATGTGTGGAGAGAAGAATCACTTTTAGGTGATTCACAGATCAGATTGTCAGGGAGTTGAATTTTTCATACAAAATATGACCGAATACATAAAAACACAAGGTAAGCGGTTAACTACAACTTCCACAGCGCATTGTGGTAGGAAGTATCCAGTCAGAGAGCTTGAAATGTTTTTGCATGCACTACAGGTTTGGTACTTAAATCATGATGAATTGAATGCGTGAGGTGCTGAGTTCTGTTCCACCTGATGAAGGGTTTTCAGCTACTTCCTGTGGAAGCGACACTAGAGGGCCAATATGAGTAGAACCACACACTGATCAGACATAACATTATGACCACTGACAGGTGAAGTGAATAACACTGATCGTCTCTTCATCATGGCTCCTAATAGTAGGTTGGATATATTAGGCAGCAAGTGAACATTTTGTCTTCAATGTTTGTGTTAGAAGCGGGAAAAATGGGCAAGCGTAAGAGTTTTACATTGTCAAATTGTGATGGCTAAATGACTGGGTCAGAGCATCTCCAAAATTGCAGCTCTTGTGGGGTGTTTCTGGTCAACAGTTGTCAGAATCTATCACAAGTGGTTCAAGGAAGGAACAGTGATGAACCAGTGACAGGGTCACGGGCGGCCAAGACTCATTGATGCACGTGGGGAGTGAAGACCATGTGGTCCGATCCAACAGACCAGGTACTGTTGCTCACATTGCTGAAGAAGTTATTGCTGGTTCTGATAGAAAGGTGCAAGAATATACAATGCATCGCAGTTTGTTGCATATGAAGCTGTACAACAATGAGTTTGGGGTGTTGACTGTAATCCAACTGAGCATCTATGAGGTGTGCTGGACAAACAAGTCCGATCCATGTAGACTCCACCTTTCAACTTGTAGCACTTAAAGGATGTGCTTCTAACACCTTGATGCCAGATACCGCAGCACACCTTCAGGGGTCTAGTGGATTCCATACCTCAATGGGTCAGGGCTGTTTTGGCAGCCAAAGGGGACCAACACAATATTACACAGGTGGTCAAAGTGTTATGCCTGATCCTTGTATGTGGCACCTGGGCCCCCACCACCAGACTCTTCCAGGGCTGCCTAATTTTTTCTATGTGATTTTTTTTTTCAACATCTATAAGTAGGGGGGTGACATTGTCTCACACAGTAATGCAACACATGACTGGGGCCAGACTAGACTATATATATATATATATATATATATATATATATATATACACACACACACTGCCAATCAAATGTTTGGACACACCTTCTCATTCATTGGGTTTTATTTAATTATTTTGTACATTGTACATTAATACTAAAGACATCAAAACAATAAAAGAATACATTATTCTATTATTCTACAATGTGGAAAATAATACAAATAAATAACAAAACATAAACTGCCTTAGCATGTTGACCCATACTGGCCAACTGCAACTGGCCATACCTAAAGCCAAATTATGAGTAAGAGGGCATTAAGGAAGATTTGGAAAGAAGGAAACTGGTGAATTCCTTTAGAAAGTGGTGCTGCAAAATTGTGTACTCAGCTGCAATCCTAAAACAAGAGACGGCATTTATTGTGTCTACTCAGCGAGTAGACACAATAAATGATTGATCAGAGGATCAGTCTGTTCCAGACAAAGTACACTTGAATAAAATGTAAACTCACTAAGTCAAAGGGATATCTGTGAACTCCTTTGATGAAGACTTTAAAAACAATACAGTGCATCCTGTCTATATGTGAAAGCGTGAGTGGTACAAAGAACATTTTTTCTCTTTTATTATGGTAGTTGTAGTGCAATGCTGCCACAAGGTTTGTTGACCTGATCTGGTCTGGTTGTGGTGTTCAGAGGCCAACACACATCCACTACAGACAGCTTACAGTACACAAGTATTCAGGGCTAAACCTTTCACTTCGTACATACAGTATGAAAATGATATTGAAGAAGTGCATTTAGGTCTGACACTGTCCTATTATGAAGTATATGGGAAAATGATTTTCATTTTTGGCCAAATCCAAATGGAAATGAATGGTACTGATTGAAGATTCTCTGTCATAATTATTAATACAAAAATCAATTTTCTAGTCTGTCTTCTTTTAGCTGCAGCACCGGCTGAGGCAAATGTCCACCCTCCCTCAACCTGGTTCTGTGAGTGTTGTTTTCACTTCCTGGCAAAGGAAAGGTTTTATCTTCTTCTCACTGTTGCCAAGTGCTGCTCAAAGGAAATCCAAAAGAAAGTTTGGATTTAGTGTGTTTCTCTGTGTACATTCTGAAAACTCTTTACCTTACTACGTGAAGTGCCTTGAGATATGTGTGAACTGGTGACATGTAAATAAGATTACACTGAATCATCGCTCACAACTTCTACAGTCCTGTCTAATGCTGATGTTTTCATTGGAATTATGGCATTTCTTTTGATGAGATAAAAGTGCTCAAATTAACTAGAGAGAAGATAAGCTCATGGTGAGAGTTGCATCTTGCGTTTTATAAATTTAAACAGAATCTCTTTGCGGGTGTAAAATAATGGACTACCAGCTGACAATGGTAGCTTTGTCAATAATTTCACAGTTTCTAGTTTTGTGCTGGAATGAAACTAGAGATCACAGAGTGCCCTGGCTTGATCAAAAGATAGATGGCTGATCTGTCAGGGGGTTTTGTACTTCCACCTTGGTGCAGTCGAGCAAGCTGCGCCCAAAATCCAATAGAGCACTGATCAAACCATCCTCTGCAACCAGACTCCATGGTGTGCAAGACTCTTTCTCATAACCTTCTTATAATGATTAGGAAAGCAGTTGCACTCACATGTGTAAGATTAAGTTTATATCCCAGAGATCTCCTTTGTACCACAGTCCTAAAAATGCTCAGACAGGGATTTTGTAGGACATTATTCAGATTAAAAAGTATCTCAAGTTTCCCAGTCCTAGTAAAAGATTAATGTCCAAGACATCAACCGCAGAAAATTACAAAGTAGACCCCAGAAGATTTTCTCCCCAGAAGATAATAAGACAGAGCAGAATCACGATCATTAACTTCCTGTTTTCTTTTCTGATATTTCGAGGTTCTGCACACTCTCAGATAAAGCAGCTTGCCGGGAGAGCAGATCTTCTTAAGAGCCTGAGAGTGAAAAAGAAAGACAAAAACCCTTGTTCTTGTAAAAGAGTGCAGTTTTCTCAAATGATGCTTCAGTCTATGGGAAAGAAAAATAAAGATAAAAAGGGACAGATATAATGTGAAAAGTAGATGAGAGAAAAAATGCCATTCTTCAATATTTGCTACTTATTTGAATGCTTTGCTTAAAACATACATGACTTTATACATCAATCTTTTTGAAGATCTAATTGAAAATAAATGTCAGACCTTAATTCAACTGCTTCTGTACACAAACACCCCACCGTGAATAAGCACACAAAACCACATATTTAATGTATAAGAGTCTATACTGTGTCTTGTGTTTTAAAAATGCGTAACACAGCTAAAAGATCCCAAAGACACCAACACAAAAAAGGAGAAAAGAGACAGAGAGTGATGTAAATGCTATGAGAGAAGTTCTGTATTTAAGCAGGAGAACAGCAATGGTATGAGAGAACCCAGCAGCAGGAACAGCAAAAAGGCTTTTCTGTTACTCAGATTTCAGTGCAGCTCATGATGTGTCAGACAAATATTTTCAAACAATAACTGGAGCCTTTATTAACTCCAACTGAGCTTGTTTTTATTGTGTATTTAAATGTAATGCATGTACATTTTATAGTATCCATCCATCCATTCATTATCTAGACATATCTTAACCTCATTAGGGTCATGGGGGGCTGGAGTCTATCCCAGCTGATTTAAGATGAAGGCAGGATACACCCTGGACATGTACACAGAGACAATCACGCTCACATTCACACCTATGGATAATTTACAGTTACCAATTAATCTCAGCATGTTTTTGGACAAAGGGAGGAAGCTGCAGTTCCCAGAGAAACTCACGCTGCACAGGGAGAACATGCAAACTTTTATGCGGAAACATCCCAGGCTGGGACGTGATCCAGGGTTCATTTTACAGTACTTCAGCGAAATAATAATAATTAGAAAAAAAGTTTACAGTTTTAAAATTTGAGTAGGAAGCAGGAAAATCTGTAGCATTTTCAACTGTCTGTAAAGTCCTTGACTTAATCTTGACACATTTTGACATTCTGTTGGGAAAATTAACCAAATCTGAGTTTAAAGTCATGATATTCAATCAAAAGCATTTTCTTCTACTCGTCTCTTCGCCAGAAAAAAAAGTTTGCACCTAAAAACAAACAAAAAAAAATATGCTCACCAGACAGTCATATGACGAAAGACAGACAAAAATTCTGTCTTTTCAGGTGAACTGATGGTAGTGTTTTCACAGAGCAAAGAGGAGACAACATGAGAGACTGAGAGGAAAACCAAACCTACTGGATCAATCATAAATGCAGCAAGGCTCAGAAATGGGTAACAGAGGAGCAAGTAGTTGGAAGATACATTCAGCATGGTGAAACATCTTTCTGGAGTTGATGTGCAGAGTCGTGTGAAAAACATCTGATATGTAGAGTTTGTAAAAATGTAAGTAGTAAATTATCAAGAACATCTAGAGCCACTATTTTTTCACAGTACTGGTTTTGGTACTTGGAAAAATGTACATACTGACTCCGGATGTTGTTAGTTTTTGTGAAGTCATTTTTAGAAATTTCACTCAAAAAAAATAGAGAAAGATTTATAGCAATGATAACCATGTCAAAGTTGTGCCGTTTCCATAGAAATGTTGGACTTTATATAGGAAAAACCTGAGCCACCGTGAATAAAAATATGATAGGAGCAACAAAACACCCAGAAACTGCTTGGGGTTCAGAGGGTTAAATATGCTTTGTGTTCACACCAGGAAAATGACAACATGAAAAACACTTGAAGAAGGTGCATAATAAACAGAGTTGATGCTGAAGTGTGCCTGTTACTGTCCTTACAAGGCACAAAGGAAATGGAGGAGCTACTTACAGATGGAAAAAGATTGATGATAAAATATGATGATAAAAAAAGATGATAAATTACAGGTGATTTTGAGGCAGAAAGGTTTGGGTCTGATATTGGATTGGATAATGAACTACTTTATTTTTAAAACCGCTTTTATTTGATAGTATGAGTGGATGCGTACAAGAAATAAGGAGGAGAGAGAGGGGAAGGAATGACATGCAACAAGTGTTCAAAGTGTTCAAACAGCCATGAATTGAGCAGTGGACATTGCAGTTCTGTGGTATACACCTTAACCTTGTCCATCAAAAATCTCATTGCTGGGGTCCTCAGAAAGCTCAGCTGACTGAGTGGGTGACTCTCATTAAACAGGGCGCAGCGGTCATGGGTTCAAATCCAGCCTATGGACATTTACTGCATGTCATTCCCCCACTCTTCTGCCTATATTTCCTGTCTCTCGCCAAAAGAAAAAAAATGTCATTGCCAGTTGATGATTTGCCATGATTTGTGTTGTTAAGTGTGCATTAAAAGCACTAATTTGCTCATATCTACCAGGAAAATCTTGGGAAAACAAAAGAATACACATTATATAGTAAGGTTTCATTTCCTGAGGAATTTTAAAGTCACAGTTTGGGCTGCCCCCAGCATTAGTCAAAGATTCCTATTTATGCTCGAGACAACAAGCCCTACACTTGTGGTTAACTGATGAAAGGCACTGAAGCCTGAAACAGTCAGTTTTACTAAATATAAAATAGTAAAGACACATTGTGTGTCATAAAGATCAAGTGAAGATAACTTCCTCCATCATAAATATATCCTGTGTAGATTTATCTAAAGTAGCAGAGAAACAGAGTGAGACATTTTGTTCTCGCCGACAACAAATTCCTCATCGACCTTTTTTCATTGTGCTCTCTGAGCTCAGACCTGCCTCCATAATGTAGTCATATCAGCCACAGAAAAGGGTCACATTTTCTCCACTTTACAAAGCAATTTGTTCCACCTCAGAATGCTGGGGGCAGATTTTTTCCTAGTCACACACTTTCTTTGCATTTTTAAGATTCTGGCTGTGAAGGCTCAGGTCACAGAGAGGGTGTCTGTTAATCGGAGGGTTGGCAGTTCAATCCCCGGCTCCTCCTGTCCACAGAGTGAAGTGTCCTCAAGCAAAACACTGATACCAAGTCCCACCTGATGGCAGGCAAGTGAGGAAGGATGAATATAAAAAATTAAAAGGCTATGGTAAAAAAGTGCATTCATTGACCATCATTTAAAGATTTGTTTTTGTGAATTATGGGATCCCATTTAGCTGAATACCATATGATGAACATTAATGCCATAAATCTATATAAAACTACATGAGATACAAAAAAGCAAAGCTCACAAATGTGCACATAATCAGGTAAAAAATAATTTAAAAAATCCATCCATCCATCCATCCATCCATCCATCCATCCATCCATCCATCCATCCATCCATCCATCCATCCATCTAAAAACGGTAAGAAGTGAAACAGAAATACTGGAAATCAGCACAGCAGAATTTTACCTCCTACTCTTCAGATTAGTGTTTTTTTTAATCGCTAATCTAATATAAAAAGACGACAAAATGAACATAATCAATCTCCTACTCCTCAGTCTATCATCTGCCAATTAATGTGTCTTTATATTATTTAAAAGTTGATTTATTTTTTTATTGGCGGATATTAAGGGAAGAATTATTCCAGTTTGTTATTGGTCTGTAAATGTTTATTTAGCGGGTTAGTCATTGGGCTGGGTACCACAATATGACTGTTCCCGTTTCCTTCCACAGCCTAGCATACACCCTGCATTGCAGACATCTATTAAATATGTGCTTAAAGTGTATTACTCATTAATGTGGCTTTAAGTGTCATGCTTATTTTGCACTCTTCCCTTTCATTGTGGAAATTTGCTCATTTCTATGTTTGACTTCAGCCAGACTTAAAAACTAAAGTTAAAAACTCTAATTTAGAACCTTTATGCTTTATAAAGCTGCAGGGAGCTCATCCTGTTTCTCCAAATCTCTACAACAGAGGTGAATAAAGAAAAGTTAATGTGCCGCAAAAGCCAGGTGAAATTCTCTTTGAAGGCACCTGAGATATAATCAGTCAGAATGTTTGGCATCTTGCTCACAAGATTATCTGTGCATGCACTGTCATATGCAGGGAGATGCTACAGTAACATCTTAATATCTCTACATCGCTGAACTGGAACATGTCATTTTTACAAAACAATATTTTGTTACTTTTCAGTTCATGACGTTAGGAACGGTGCCGCCAAGGCTCTGCTTAAGATCGTTCCTCTTATCGATAAAGAAGTTATTGAAAGGTGTGCAGTATGTTGAGACTGTGTTAAAAACACAAGTATTTTTCTCTCTTTGTATGACTTCTTTAAGGCATTGTAAAGATTTTCGTCATAACGTTTCGTGCTTTCGATTCTTGGCCTGTATTGTCACTTCCTTTTGTTCAGTTTAACTGCATAGATTCTCAGCTCAGAGCTTAATCAGTTTTCCTAGTTTTACTGCTCCCAGTTACTTTGAAAAGCTAAAACAATCCAGATGTATATTGATTTTAGTTGTGAACATCTATATAGATGTTCATGTATGTTAACTATTTACATAAATATATCCACGAAGACAGTCAGGTAAACCTCTGATGTTGCCAACACTGACCACACTATTCCAGTCAACATTTCTAACATCCTCCACTAAGTGATCACTAACAAATCTTCTGCATTTTAGCCTTTCTAGTGAAATAAACTAAGTTGAGGTCACTAAAACCTACTGGTAGGCCATGTTATATATAACCTACTGATCAATAAAAACTCTTGCTGGTGAGGAAGCAAGGAACTGAATTACAGGCAGTAATTTTATCTTCATTGGGCAGTTACTGACTGCAGAGTGATGACATTAAAAATTTCACTGCTTCTTGGCATCGATCTCCAAGTCTCTACAGGAGGAATGAAAACCATTCTTCCAAAAATGATTCTCACATCTGGTGTTTTGATGATGGTGGTGGAGAACATTGTTTAACACACCAGTTGAAAACTCTCTGATAGGTGTTCAACTGACTGTAGACCAGGTGACTAAACTATTCAGTGGCCCCTTGTACGCTATGAATGGAGGTATCCTGGGAAAGACCACTACCATCAGGACAGAAATGCTTCATTATAGGATAAAGGTGATCATTCAGAACAACTATGTCTTGATTTAAATGGACTCTTCCCTCTAGAAGACAATTGGACTCAAACTATGGCAGCAAAATGCCTCCCACCGGTTAACAAAACCACCAGATCCCCTCACTGTGGGGATCAAAGATTCTGGGTGTTGGTAGTTTGAAAGAGGATTAATATGAACATGGCCCACAGTCCCAGTGATTCCACATACATATGGGTTAGGATTGCTTAAGAGCGACTGACCTCCTACCTCTGTACCACAGTAATGTTCTTCATCTATCAATAATATAATTGCTGTGCTGTTACTCTCAGGACATAATGTCGGTTTTCGCTGACAGAGATACATAGATTGTTTACTCTTCACAGACAGAAATGAGTTTGAGTTTGGCGATCATGAAATGGAAATCTGGCCAGTAGGCTTGGGTTACATTTGGGCAACGTCGGCAACCTCCAAGGTCCCACAAAATTTAGAATTCTCACATACTCCTGTCCCAAAACATAGACAGATATTTATCAAAGATTGCTAATTTCTGTGTGAAAAAGAGAAGAAAATGAATGTGGATGCAGAGAGGTTACACTTTCCATTGTGCCTACATTTCAGGAAGGTTGTAGAAGAAGAGTATTGTATGTTCGATGAGGAGGACACCTGCTACTTGCATGGCTAAAATTGTTGTTCTTTTTTTCTGCTGCATCAAATTTGGTAGAGTTGAAGTTGAATTTTTTTTAGACCAAGTTCATAACATCACTGTTTGGACCAGATGGAGTCTAATCTCCCATCAGCTCTAATGCCCTAAAATGTATTTATAAATGGCGCAACATTCATAACACATGCATCCACCTTTAGTCAGAATTAGCAAGCATGAGTTGGACAGAACTATGTAATGCAGACTTGAGGCTTAATGGCATTTAAACTCACTAAAACTTGCTCAATGGAGGTTTAAGCGAGCAACTAAGACCAACTAAATAAGTGCTATAAATAAGCTTTAAACAGTGACACTTGATAAAATTATATGATTCAGTAAAGTCAGATTATTCAAGCAACTGTAATAAATTGTTTCATATTGTATTATATCATATCACACTGTTTATTCTTGAGCAAGCTTGCAAGTGTCAATCAAATAATGAATATGTAAAGAATGATTATTTTAACTTGAAATAACTTTTAAATCACTTAGAATATGTCAGTGGCCAAAAGTTTAAAAATAAGGTATAAACATGTAAAGCTGGTCTTTGTTCAGACACAGATAAAGTGCAGTTGACCTGGACAGGTTTCAGTTTCTCAGCAGACAGCATCGCATTGTGTCTCCTGCTGCTCTTTTTGGCCGACACTGAGAACCTGCTTCTGTTTGGGGCAGGGCTTTCTCCAAACCAGCTGTTTCTTCCACCCAGATGGAATTCAATTACAAACTTTTGTTCAAAAAAAGTTGTGAAAAAGCACAGCATGCCAGCACCTTCTGGAGTAAAGTGGAAGTCACTCCCCTTGAGCAGGATCATCCACCTTGAAGTAAGCCTTCCAGATACTATTCCTACTACTGCTGCACTCCAGTAAATGCTGAAGAGCTCTTGTTGAAGCCTGGAGACAGAGCATAGTCCGTCATTAACCACTCGGGAAGAGGGTTTACAAGGTGCAAGAGGGGTAAAGTAACAAGTGCCCCCTGATTCATCTTCACAGTAAATAATAAAGTGCTATAACACTTGGACTTACTTAAATCAAGTTGGGCATGCTTTTGTGTACCTGCTTGACATTCTGGAGAGAAATAATGAGATATGGGATGTGTTTAAGATTTCTCTTTATGTAGGTCAATAAAGTATCATGCACTTTTGCACCACAAAAAATTTCCCTATCACACATATACACACCAATTAAACACTGCATCCCATGTAAGAAGGGAAACGGTGGGGAAATCAATCAAAAATCAGTTAATTGTTAAAACAAACAAAGTACAGTGACTGGTTTTCCAAGTGATTTTTAACATATACTTGACGTTCATTGCAAAACCACAACTTCAGATTCCACGTCAACAGAAATGCTTTTCCTGTGTACATGGGCTTGTTTTCTAAATGAAAACACTAGCTGGAAGCCACAAAGCGTGACTGAAGTCTCTGTCATGGTGGCCCACACTCTTTATCTCAAATATCAAAAACCTCCTCCCACTGTAGCGAAGGGTATCCTTAATGTTGAAATTGAACTGGGCACCCGACAGAGGAATAAAGGTATTTTCTCTGCTCACAATTTAAAATACATTTTTATTACCATTTTAAATGGCTAGCTCAGTTAGCTGAACTCCTTCACTACAAAAATACAATACAAAACCACACAAGATGGAAGAGAACCATAGTCATCGATTTCATGTCATTTTCTACATCAGGCTAAATACCACTGCAGTCAAAATTAAGTATAGAATTATCTCAGACCAAAGTCCATTGAATCAGCAGAATCCCAACTAAAAATTAGAAACAGACAAAAAAAGTCTATTTCAGTATCATGACAAAGAAAATAGGGCTGCACAGTGGCTTGGTGGTTAGCACTTTCACACTTTTTTGCAGCTTGAAGATCCCCAGTTCACGTCCAGACCTTCCTGGGATCTTTCTGCATGGAGTTTCCATGTTGTCCCTGTGCATGTGAGGGGTTTTCTCTGGGTACTCTGGCTTCCTCCCACAGTCCAAAAACATGCTCATGTTAATGGGTAACTCTAAATCGCCTGTATGTGTGAATGTGAGTGTGATTGTGTCTATGTGTCGTCCAGCGATAGACTGGTGACCTGTCCAGGGAAGGCCGGGATCTTCTAGCTGCAAGGAGACAGTGCTAACCACCAAGCCCCCTTAAACCATGATTTGTGAAATTTTGAGAGAGTCTCTTAAATTATGAACAGTACACTGTTTTTACCACGCATTTCTGTTTTCTGTATCTTCATCATGAATCAAGTGGGAAATTAGGCTTATATTGATGAATGATTCATGCATGAGTGTGACTCATCACTAGTCAGTTATGATAAAGACTGGCATGCATGCGGTTCTTTCCATCAAAATTGAAGCATAGCAGTGTGGTATTATAATTTTTATCCACTTTGATTCAAAGGTCAGTAAACAAACTAACTTTTTTAATGCCAACCATTGTAAAACAAAGGAATAACAAAATTTCTTACTCAGTCCATGCACTAAATCACTGATTTAATCTACAGTTTTATAGGCAGAATACAGATATGTCAAAAAGAAAGAAGATTGTACTTTATAGACTGGGTTAAGGGTCTTACTTAATAGAACAGTGGCAGCTTGGTGGTGCTGGGGCTTCAACCCCTGACCTTTCCAAATCCTTAACTGTGAAAACAAGGCAGCTCACTTGCAAACTCTGGATTTCCTTAATATCACCCAGCTGATGAAGAACTGAAGAGCAACCACAGCCAGAGACATCTGCCACAATTGAAAATATGAATATGACAAATAAAAGTTCATAATATGACAAATTAAAGTTAAATCAAGCATGTTGTATCGGTCGTTTCAGGCTCCAAAGCAGTGAAATAAAGTGAACTCCTCCATATCCATGGTATAGTTTGCATCATACTATTCTGAAGCTTGTGTAAGTGCAACACAAACTGTAGAATAGTACAGTGCAAAGTGTAGACCCTACAGTGTTAGAGTCTAATGGTGATGTCAGCAGGAAAACAATTACCCTATTTAGGTGGGTAGTGAGTTGTGGCCTCAAACAATGGAGTTTAAGTTAAGTTAGCTGAGGTCCTACTTCATCCAAGCACGTTGGAAATCAAAAGCGTTGTGGTTGCCCTTAACAGCTACAGTGGAAGATGGGGTGAAAAGCTGATGCAAACAATTAAAAATGTGTATTAAAGGAGCACATTCTCACAGTGTAGTAGTTTAAGCTACATAAATACTTTTGTATTTATATAGGAGATCAAAGTTCAAACTGGCTCATTTCCACACAGTTGACAGTCTTGGCACAAACCTGGTATGAGTATTGGTTCATTTCAGGAAGCGACATGTTAGACACATCCTTTCCAATCTGTCACTGTAAAGGTGTGAGGAGAGGCGGTTTCAGAAGACTTTCTGCCATCTGACAAGCATCTTACTCATGACTACAAGTATGCTAGACCTGCATATGGATTTGTGCAGCATCAGAAGTGGTGGCTGCATTGAGTCTTACTTGAGGAGTCTGGATATTCAGAAGGTTGGGATAGAACGGCCATACCTCTGGAGACGAGTCAGTTGATTTGAAAATTTAATGACCAGTCAACTGGGGTTAGATTCCAGAGCAATCCGAGAACATCCTACTGGGACCTCATGTCCAATGTAGTCTGGGAGTCTTAGACTTTATCGCCTGTTACAAATCTGCTAAGCTGAGACTCAAGTGCATGAGCAGAGACAAGACACAAGCTGTAGGCGTGAATAATATGAAATTTATTCATAAGAAATAAGGTATGCAAAACTGCAAATGCAGTCGAAGGACTACAAGAGGAAATACTTGGGGTACAGGAAGTATAAAGTGCATAGGGCCCTCTAGTGAATGGGTGGAATAACTACCAGAGTGTGCATGGAAATATACAAATTACACACCAACCCATGCAAGGTAGGACCTAGGCAGGAAAGCTGATGAAGAAACAAGATATAAAACAACTAATCGGCTGAACTACAAGATGGCTTAGCTAAAAACTAACCAAACACTAAAAAAAAAAAAAAAAAAACCCAAAAAACACTAAACCAAGTCTTGCTCTGAGATGAAGGGGGAATTTAACAGATGTGGAATATGGAGGGTGAGCAGGGCGGCCATGGCAGGGGAAAGGTGGTTGACAAGAGCAGGTGCTGCAGTCGCGGGAACTACCAGTGTGGGCTTGATCCAGGCAGACAGGTCCAGGGTTCCAACAGTGGTGTGGATGGCTTGGTGGGTGGTGGAGAATCCAGGTGAGCACAAGCAGGCAGGAGTCCAGACTGGAAGGCAAGGAAACAAACACTAGCACAGAGCTGACACAGGAGAGCGAGGCAGGACAGGAGATCACTACTGACTGTGGCTGTTCAACAGGCCAGCATAGAGTGGTGTACAGCGTCTGCTTATATGGGAGAGGAAGTAGTTGTGTTGATTACTCCCACCTGCTCGCGGAGCCAATCTCAGTTGATTAGAGAGGCAGCATCTGCCCGCCTGCTCCACGCAAACACTCACTTGTGAGAGAGATAGAGGGAGTAGGGAAAGATGGAAGGAAAACCTGCCACTGTTCTGATCCAGAGGCAGAGACTCCGCCGGGTAAAATCCTCCAAATCCTCTGTTTTACCTTAAATACCCTGCTGCAACTATGAACCAGACTCACAAGAAGAAAACATGAAAGCAGGAAAAGAAAGTACCAGCCTCTCAGAAATTCTTACAGATGCCAGAATTTCTATTATTCAAGGTGATGGTAGAACTTTTTGAACAGGATCTAGTAAAGTGTTTTTCACTTGCCAGAAAAACAGTTTGTTCCTTTCACTTTCCACTCTGAGAGAGCAGGTGAGCAACTGGAGGGCAGGTCGCTGTCATCCTTGACACCAAGATCTGGAACTAAAGGATGTCTTTTGCATGAAGAGGTCAGATTCATGGTGCCAAAGGTGAGCGAAAAGCTTTTTTTGAGTCACCCTGCCTGCAGGGAAGTGCCTCTTAGCTGCACAGTGAAAACCTGCGATGGACATAAATGTGAAAGCAGAATGTCAAAAGAAATTGTGAACATTGCTTGTTTGTCTTTTCCATCTCAGGGCTAAAACAGCAGTGAGCACAGATGGAGCTGTCTAAAGCCAAGCTCACGCGTGCACCATGTACTGACAAACCCTTGCAAAAAGCTGTCTTTGGAAAATAAATACCGTCAACAGACTTTAAGAGTGAGTAAGCTGACCCAGAGAGAAGAAGTCAAGCCTGTATATACTGTGTAAATCATGTCCAGAACACAGGGTGCCCAAGGCTGGAGACACGAACATGGACAATATAACGTTGGTCGGACTGTTGATACTTTTAAAGCCGTCCATTTCCCTGTTTCCCTGGCAACCATTAACAGCAGATGTAATCCTTAAGGGAGTACCATGACCTCCTGATCTGCAAGCTAATAATAAAAGCACAGCATTCACCTCATTAAGTATGAATTGATACCTACCTTAATACTCTAATGATCTCATCCCTATTCTGTAATCACGTAAATAGGAGTGAATGGTCTAATATAAGACTTTCACCCTGATTATTTACCCAGTCAGAATGGAAGTTAGTGATTTAACAAAAACGAGGCAATGTGCAATAGATTAAACTGAAGGAACAGTATGATGCAATCGAAAAAAAAGTACAGAATGCAACAGGATAGAAACTGAGAAATACAGTGGCAAACACAGTAGCAAATGGTAGAATAGGTTGAATAACACAAGGTAAGGAATTCTAAACACACAACAGCCACAGAGCGTTGTGTAAGTGTGTCAGTTAACAAAGTGTTACATAAGACATTTCCAGTAATCAGGCTGCTGTCGCTGGAAAATGACTGCTCTACTGGTATATACAACACCGCTCTATCCTGATGAATGAACTACTCAAGGATGTTTGAGATTACATCAGTAATTTTGTGTCTTTCATCTGTATTTTTATTCATTCTTTCACACAATGCAGCAACCATACAGTAATCAGTTTATCTGCACAGCCACAGCTACGTAATGAGTGCTGGTTGAGGTAGTATTCATGAGCTGTGATTGTGTTTTTTTTTTTTTTTTTTTCAAATATCGTGCACATGGATACAGTAAAAAATGCAAATGGAAACGATTGTATTGTGAATCGGTCTGCATCACAACACAGTATATGTGATGACGGGAAACACCAGGGACTGAACAGAGCAGGAAAAGAAGCTGGAATGAGACCGGAAATTTTGATGAACCTTGATAAGACTGACAGATAGTTGAGTAATAAGCAGGATTGCTTAAGTAATTAACAGTGATCATCCTTACTGTTCCTTAAAAAGTCCCTTTCTGATCCCTTATTTAACTCCTAAAATCTCAACTCTGTATCAAAGTTGCAGACTTATAAAATTCTCTTCTATGAAAACAATCCCTTCCTGTCTTAACATGGCTCATATGTAACGCTCCACCATTGCTTCTCTTAGAATGTGTGGATCTATGCAGTCCCCACCTTTATCTCAACCCAGCCTTCATTCACTGGCTGCAGCTCAAGCACACCGGCTCAGCTACAGCTCTCCTAAAACACTGAAAAACTACTCTGCGCTACACAATGGTAAGTTGCAATACTGAAGTAAATCAGGTGGACGTGTTCAAATTGGAAACTGATTCTGAGGAAAAATAATGATACAGAAAGCCTTGCACTGAAAGCTGACAGAGATACAGGTTTGATTATTGGTGCACTGCAGTTTCAGGTAGACTTGCTCAGTGTTGGCTTTGACTGACGATCTGTTTTGGTCTCCAGCCTTCAGGCTGCAGCAGAGTTAGTAGAGAGTGACAGAATAGTAGATATGAAGAATGTTTTATCTTTAACTCTTCCCATTGTGTAGACCCTATTTCAGAACAAGAAAAGATGTCAGAGAGCACAAAACTCCACCAAGGCTGCTGTTGTATCATTTCTGAGCAATGAAATCTTTGATAAAATATTACCTTGCGCTTAGCACAGGCGTGTGTTTTGCATGTGTACGATATGTACAGATACTGAATAGTGTGACCTAAATATGTAGCGGGCAGCGGGAATTGATGGGACTCAGAAACACCCCAACAATTTAAGCAATTGTTCCTTGTATGATTTCCGATGGATAAGTCTCGATAAGTCTGCAGTGGTCGATTTGTAGTAGAAATGCAATCATGTGATCGTCAGCAGGGAGCTGACATAGTGTTCACTTGTTGTCATAGTAACAGTGACGCCTTGCCGCTATCTCACAATACAGAAATCTTTGACAAATCTGTGGATCCAGACTATAAGCCACATCACTGCCAAAATCTAATCAGTTGGTCCTTGTCTCATTTCTGACCTTCCCTGAAACTTTCATCCAAATCCTTTATCCGTTTATGAGTAATGTTGCTAACAGACAGACAAACAGACGGACAAACATACACCCATCGTCACATAACGCCACGTTCCTTGTAGGAGTAATACTCTACTGGACTGTGCAACAGTTTCATGCGCATTAAATGTTGACAACAAGCTCAAACATTTATCGAGAGTTACTACACCTGCAACAAATGGAGCGGCCCCAACGATCGCTGGCCTCAGCATCATGGAAGCAGTGCTACTTCATGTAATCGCCGACTGACTGACTTAAATCCATAGGGAAACTGGGACAACTTCTCCCAGATGCTTCAACAAACTGCACCTGCCAAGTACCTTGAACTGGTAGAAGAGATCTAATGCTGTTTCAAAGACAAAGATTTGTTTTACTCTACCACATTTTATACTGATAAATAAAAACTATTCATATCGTTATCCTTCATCCTCACTTCACTTTTCTTGCCTTAAACAACTACTCTTATTACCTGTACAAGGCTATGCATTCTCAATCTCCCAGCACCTTAACAAATTACATCAACAGACTTTCACAAACTGCAGGCAGATGGCAATGTATTTATACATACTTTGTGCTCTGGGGGCATGAAGTACAAAGCAATTTCACAGATCTGTTTTGGTCTGGAGGATAGGGCTTTATTTTTCTCTGGGAAAAGGCTAAAAACACTACAGACTGGGACCAGAATCAATCAGAACCACGGTAAGGTAACTTCACATATAAATTCACCAATTTATTACAGTTATTCTTTAACAATGAGACTGAGAAAGCGACTGAAAAATGCAGATAATTTATTAGTCTAATATTGTCTGAAAGTAAATAGAAAAGTCTAATTAATTACTGTTTTAATTAGCTTAAGAAGAAAAACACTGATTAGGCCAAAATATTGTTCTACCAAAATTAATCTCTGCTTACACTATCTAACTTACAACATTAATTTCATTAGAGAGCCACTGTGAATGCTGGATCTGTAATTTTCCTTTTGAAAATCAAACCACTGACTGAAAAATGTCATCCAATAAGAATAAATAAACAAATAAAAGTAATACAAAGCCTATCATTTAACTGTGACCTTTAATGATTGCTGCTCCACTTAGTAATATAGCCTTCGATTGATTTTGTAGCTCAGCAGCAGCAGCAGCAGCTTTGGAGCAAACCAGAGACATAACAATTAATAGATGGACTGTGGTGGAAGTCCAAGCAATGTGTGTGACAGCTTTACAGATGGATCCCTCTCTCTCTCTTTCTCTCTGTGCACTGTAGGTCGTTCTCTCTTTGCCGGGTCATCTAGGAAGATGCAATCATTGCTAACGTGTCAGTGACTTTCCTCCTCGGGGGACAGCCGCGGAACAAATTCCCTCGACTGTTCATACATCAAAAGCAGTCAATAAGTGCTACTGATTCCGCTGCTTCTCCTCTGCAGCAAAATGTCACCGACCTCATGTGTAGCTGTTATCTGTCTCTCTGTCCTGCTCCATGTGAGCGGGGTCGATACGTACTCGACTTTAGCCACATTTGACTTATTGATATATGAAAGCTCAATTATTATCTATCTTAAAGTTGCATTGCTGTTTTTTTTTTGTTGTTGTTTTTTTTTAGATGTAATATCCACCAGAGTATCCCTCAGCCCTAATTCAGGCCATACACAGGACTCAAGTGAAGTTTACTGGCACAGATGTAGAAGTTGGAGAGTTTAACTTTTGAGGGATTTGAGGTTTTTTGCTCGTTTTTTAAAGTTGGTGTTGAAAATGTATTGTTCACCATGTAAGCTCAGATGAAATAGCTTTTTAGATAATTAGTAAGTGGTATACTGTGGAACTAGCCAAACAGCCACTGAAAGTCACTTAAAATGACATGATTTGGAAGGAGACTCTTAATTAAGTGAATGCAATGTCAGTAATGAGATAATTCTCTCCTTTTTCTTGTATGCACAAAGTTTGAAACTCTTGTTTAAGGAGTGTTGCAATCTTTTGAAGATGAAAATATTCTGCAATGTCCTGATTCCTGTCTGGGAGCATATTTTAGGACTGAACAATGCCAGAGTTTTCCATTCTATGCCATCTTCTCCTCATTTTCTGTTGGACAGTTTCTGCTGATAAAGAGAAGAATAAGGTGCCCGGTCTTAAGCCTGGGTCATGCTTTCCGCACAAACGTGACGTGCGGAAATGAGACATTGGGAATCTGCATGAGGGAACACGTGGCTGTTAAACTGACCTAATTCATCTGCCTGGAGCCTCATGGCCGCATCAAGCGTAAGAAAAGCTTAAGTGTCAAAATCTGAAAGAATCACATACACTACTGTTCAAAACTTTGGGGTCACTTAGAAATTACCTTATTTTTTGAAAGAAAATCAGTTATTTTCAATGAAGATAACATTAAATGAATCATAAATACAGTCTAGATATTGTTAATGTGGTTAGTGGTTCTAGCTGGAAATGGGTGGTTTTTAATGGAATATCTCCATAGGGGTACAGAGGAACATTTCCAGCAACCATCACTCCTGTGTTCTAATGCTACATTGTGTTAGCTAATGGTGTTGAAAGGCTCATTGATGATTAGAAAACCCTTGTGCAGTGATGTTAGCACATGGATAAAAGTGTGAGTTTTCTTGGAAAACATGAAATTGCCTGGGTGACCTCAAACTTTTGAACGGTAGAAAATTCTATGCATCTTTGCAGGCTTTGCAAACATGGCCCTGAGACAGTCCAGCACATAGTGTCCCAGCTTGCATCTTACACCCTGTGACTGGGAGGGACAACAAAGTGTTATCATGTTGTCTGGTAGTGGCATGTTGGCAGCGAATCTTCAGTGTCCTGTGGTCTGCAGGAAGCGCCTCCCCGCTTCAGTACATCAAATGGATGCTCGACTGGCTTGGGATCTTGGGCTTGTGAAGACCAGGTCAACACGTAGGCTCTTAGTTGGATTCCTTGAGCTGTTAGAGAGCAGGTTTTGAGGTTTAGTGAAGCACATTGTATTGCTATGTCCAAGTAACATCCACATGAATGTCAGGATCCAAGGTGTCCCAGCAGAGCAATACATCGCAACAAGATTAATGTTATTCACTTCACTCTTCCAGCAGGTTTGTGATAATTTGCTTTGGCCGTCTTTTGTATAGTTTTGTATAGTATAGTGAGTGAGGGCATCCTCTGGGTTATCAGGTGGGCGCCCTCCTTCGTCTGTGTTCCACTGATCGGCCCATGACACCTCCAGAGGGTTCAACAGTGAATCCCAGCGTCCCAGGTTCACCTGCTAGATGTCATCTACTCACTTGAAGGCCCAGGTGGAGTCCTTTCTCTTCATCCACAGCCCTGACTTCCCTTTTCAGCGGCTCTTTAGAGGTCCTTGATCGCCTGCCGGTGGGCCTTCCCATGTACTCCCATGTCCCAGAGAGGCCTGGATGTCGAGGTGGCTATGAATCCTCTGCAGCCTACTTCAACTGTTCGGACCCTCACCTTCCAGCCTCGCTGTTTTACATCGGTGGCAAGCTCCATATATCTCAGCTTCTTGCACTCATAGGCCTCCTCTACTGAGCTCTCCCAGGGCACTGTGAGCTCAATGATGTAGACGTGTCTAAGCGAAGCTGACCATAGCATTAGGAGACTCAGTAAGGTATATTGGCATAAAAAAAATCATGTTTAAAATATTGCCAAAGCACCAAGACTGCATGGCAAATTTGTATGTGTATGTGTGTGTGTGTGTCATATGTATAATAGGCTGAGTCAACAGTCAATTGTCATATCCAGTGATGTTTCATTAAGTGTCCCTCAGCTTGTGACTTGACATTCTGTGCAGCTCAGTTGTTCCTTGTTGCCGTACTTTAGCTCTGTGGAGAAATTTAATAAGATAGTGTTGACTCAAAAGTGAATGGTCTTAAACAGAATTTAAAATCAAAGTATTGACATCATTTTTCTCAGCATATATTTTTTCATCTTTACATCTTAGAGTTAAGAAAACTGAATTTTCAGTGCCTTGAATTTGTCACTCAGTTGGATAGTTTGTGCTACATGTTCTCCTAAATATATTTCAGTCAAGCTCTTTGCAATATTTCTTTTTTTGTCATTCTGTTTGTCACATTTTAAGTGGAAGTGCATCTCTGTCCCTACCTCATCTGTCCTGCATTGACCACAAACTCTTTCTTCTTTTTGTTGCCACGACTTCTAAGGTCAAGACTTGCTTTCAGGGTAGAAAAAGCTTGAATTCGGTTTAGGTTAAAGTGAGAGTTAGGTCAGTTGTCGTTACGGTTGAGGTTAGTCTTCTAGAAATGAATGAAAGTCAATGTAATGTCCTCTGAAGTGATGGAAATACAGCTCTGGCACTGAGAGCAGAAGAGGGAGGAGGTGGATGGAGAGATGAGATGGCGGCTTCGAGGCAAAGAAAAAAAATCAGAATTTTATTTCACTCTAACTTTTTCTGGGACTCTGAATCAAAACCACAAAGGCTTCAGAAAACAGGTCTCCAACAAATATTAGAAAATTGTATGAAATGGCTTTATTCTTGGTGTTAGAAAGAGCAGCTTGATGAAAAAACACCTCCCCCACTGCTGAAAATAGGTCCAGCAGGACAGACGTAATGAGTGGTCAGATGATCAGACAGTATTTGCTGCCTGTGAGCTTCACATTGTAGGTTTGTTCTTCCAAGACCTTTCATTTTTCTTCTGATTTTATTAGCTTCAACCGTCCCTCATCCCCGTCGGCTTCCTTCACAGGGAGAAAAAGTGACAGTGAAATGACGAATGATGGCCAGAAAGCATTTGTGTGTGTGAGGCTGTACTTATAGCCGTGCTAGCTATAGAAAGCTGATTGATATCAGGTTGTAATTTGTGGCAACATCCAGGAGAAAGGAGGTCAAAAAAAGAGACAGTTCAGACGTTTCTCTGTAGAAGTAACATGGCCACTCTCATTACTGCACCCTGAGCTCCACTCATAGAATGATAAATAATGTATTAACTCTGCTTTAAGGTCGTTTACTTCCCTTCTATGCTGTGGACAGTATATCATGTCATTATGAAAAGCTTAAACATTAACTGGCTTGTGAAATGTTGTGTAGGACACAGGGACATTTGAAAAAATATTTGCAAATAAATCATATTTCTGTGCTTTAGCAATATTCGTCTGACATATAAAGCACATTAACACGTGAAAATCAACATCAATAAACCCATAAATCAGACTCCAAATGTACCTCTTTGTCCTGGTCCCTCTGCTTTTTAGCAATGTTAACATTCCTTACAGAAAATCAAGGGGGCAAAGCTGGCCTCGAGCTTCCAGATGACAGTGCAAATAAAAATAACTGTATGAATTAGAGAACCAATCTGAATTTCAGAAAGTCCCTGTGTGCATTAAAGAGGGTTATCAGCATTCAGTAGAGCGGCACGGGGCACGGCGCTAACCAGACTACTGAGACACCAGTAAAAAGCGAGATCATCAGGACTGTCAAACTAATTAGACAGCCGAGGGGAAAAGATAAACAGGCTTCACCATCAAATATTCTAGGAGGCCAAAAAAGCTGATTGGAAGAGGTCTCCGTAGATCTCTGACAGCCAGTTGGAGACTGATTACGCTGGCTCGTGGTGCAGACATGTCAAAGTAAGGCTTGTATAGCGTTCAGTATATGTCTATTGGCAGCATTTCTCACACCGTTTCTTTCTGCTTGTCATTATTCTCTTTTGTACAGTTTGTAGCTTCTGAGCTCATTACAGCTCATTAGCATGTTAGCTCTGCCTTTCAATGCAGCATACAGAGTTTCTGCTACTTTTTCCTCTTTTCTGCAGTTACTGTTGTGTTTTCATCATATTTTTTCTGTATGTTTATTGAACATCAACTGTTTGTTCACAAATTAATTTAAACAAGATATTTTGCTGTTATATGGACTATAAATTTACACTTTTATTTCAGTTGTAGATGCAATTACACAATTTGATTTTGAACTGTATTTTATCTCTTTAATTAAAAAAAAACAGGAATGAAGCTTCAGCTTTGTATACAATTTAAAAAGCTTTTTCTTTACATATCTGTCTGTTAACCTATTTATTCACTCAACACTGAGGCATGTGATTGTGTTTTGTTATATATATATATATATATATATATATATATATATATATATATATATATTGAATTCATTTTCATCATTGACTTATTTTTGATGTAAACATATGTATAGATTTGTTTTGTTAGTATGGAATTATTATGTGTGTTATATTTAGTATTTTATACTTTAATTTTGATTTAACATACAGTGTTTACTGCAGTGTGAGGGTTACAGTTCACATTATTCTTATACTGTTAAAATGAATAGAGATTCTACCTTCTAATTAACTTGCACTGGCTGTCAGTTAGTACATTTAAAAAGCAGATCAGGTGCAATTTTAAACTTTGCTAGATTTTGTAATTAACATGCATTTTAATTGAACTGAAACTGACTTGCAAGTTTGGGCACTTACCTAGGGTTTTTTTTTTTTTTTTTAAATGTGTGTCTGTGTCTTTACAACACTGAATAAATGCATTGAGAGGAACTTAAATAAACTTCATAGCACAGTCTACGAACAACAGAAAAAACATCTAAGATGAAAGAACAAGAATAAAAGATACTGCAATATTTTTCGCAGTCCAAATAATTAACTAATCCAAACTAAATTATGAGAATAATTCACACTACATAATATTTCACAACGTATATATTTGGTGATATCAAAACAATGTATTGTATTTTTGACATGAAAGTTATGTATGTAACTTGTAAATGTCCTTACAATAATAAATATGGACTCATTGCTTACATACTAATATGTACTATTGCTCCCCGCAATATCTTTTGGTGACACATTTCTTCCACTGTTTCACCCCATCCACAGTATTTCTCATAAATATGTGTAAATGAATGATTGATGGATTATACAGTGATTTATGATCATTATCAAGAGTATCAGCATTAACATGGCAGACTGAATCCAAACACCAACACACCATCTGCACAAATGTTCTCTTCCTAGTTGAAAACACACACACACACACACACACACACACACACACACACACACACACACACACACACACACACACACACACACACACAGAGTCACATTTACATGCACTCACATTCACGCCGTCACACACGCTTGCAGCCTGTGTAGGTGTGCGCGCTGAGTTAAAGCATGTTCGCAAATATACACAGAATAAATGTAGGTGGGTGGACAGTCTGCACACAATTTGGGAAATTATCAGAGGCTTTCTAGTTTGCCTGCAGACATTTTCAATAAAATCACACTGTTTGAATTGGAGGACTTTTATTTTGGCCATAAGGAGGCGTTGTCTCCCTGTTGAGACTAATCACTGAGAGTTTTCACACTGGAAAAGGCAAGAGACTGCATGGTGACCATGTCATTATCTCCCTGTTCATTATATATCAGCAGCTGTGAAAATCACACATTCTATATGTGGTGAAAATCATCTTGGTGTGAGGTAAATATAAATGATGTCTTGTTTTCTTCTGAAAATCTGGTTTGTTTGAGTGTTCGGACCCTCACCTTCCAGCCTCACTGTTTTACATACTTGCACAGCAAGTAGGGATTTTCTGTGGGTACTCCAGTTTCCTCCAACAATGGAAAAACATCCATCCATTATCTATACACCACTTAATCCTCATTAGGGTCACAGCGGGGCTGAAGCCTATACCAGCTGACTTATGGTGAAGGCAGGTGACACCCTGGACAGGTCACTAGTCTATGACAGGACTACATATACAGACAAACAATCACACTCACATTTACACCTATGGAAAATTTAGAGTTACCAATCAACCTCAGCATGCTTTTGGACTGTGGAAGGAAGCTGGAGAACCTGGAGAAAACTGACATGTACCGAGAACATGCAAACTCAATATAAAAAGATCCTGGGAAGGGCGGGACACGAACCTGGGATCTTCTAGCTGTAAGGGGAAAATGCACTGTGCAGCCAGTCCAAAAACATGCTGTAGTTAATTTGTAATTCTAAGTTGCCTGTAGGTGTGGATGTGAGTGTGATTGTTTGTCTCTATGTGTATCCCTGTGATAGACTGGTGACCTGTCCAGGGTGTCCCCTGCCTTTGCCCTAAATCAGCTGGGATAGACTCCAGACCCCCACGACTCTAATGAGGATTAAGCGTTGTGTAGATAATGGATGGATGGAAGTTCATTGGCACTGGACAGTTTTGCTAGCTGTA
Organism: Amphiprion ocellaris; assembly: GCF_022539595.1. NCBI lineage: Eukaryota > Metazoa > Chordata > Actinopteri > Pomacentridae > Amphiprion > Amphiprion ocellaris. The sequence continues at coordinate 28,374,435 of NC_072778.1, read as the reverse complement.
GTGTGTTACAATGGTGATGACTGATGTGCCTATTTAAACCGATTTTGTGTTATTTTGAAATATGAGGCCTGTTGGAATGTGAAATAGAGTAAAATATTTATGCATGCAAATTATAGTAGAAGCACGGATGTACTAAACCTTTAATGTAGTTCTTCAAAGATATGCACACGGACAGCTGTGGACACTCACGGACACATGGTTGCTGTTAATTTACCACTTTTCTAGTCCTATGGAGTCTGCTTGGAGAGCACACTACTGCCAGATATTTGCACTATTGTCACTACCACTTGTAACTACACACATTTTTGGCCTCACGCAGTGGAGGGGTGTGTGAGAACACATGAAGATGACAAAATGAGCATCACCATATCAGACCCTGGTGTGTAATATAACAATCATCTGAAGGAGAACCAGATAATTAAATTTCAAGATGCCATGTAAAAGCTGCTGCGAGGTACATATGCCAAAAAAACTTTCAAAATTTTCTCCACAAGGTATCTGGTTGTTACACAAACTTTCACAATATTCGCCAATGGAGCTTGAGCATTAAAGACTGAGACACCTAATAACTGACATTCTGTCACCGTTTTGCAGCTGCTTTTCCAATGATTGTGCAGATAAAGTGACTTTTGAACTTCATGAGATGAATACAGTTAAAGCTGTATTAAAGACCACTACGCTAAAATCAACACACTGTCCAGCAAGTAAGGAACACTCTACCTATCAGTGTTATTATTTTCCTGATGTTTACAGAGCAAAATAAAACCTACACACATGTAACCCAGACTTGTTACTTGTGTGAAGATATATGTAAAATGTGCACAAACACACACATGCAAATGTACAGTTGGGGTATGAACAGCAAAAAGATAAAAACTAAAAGATACTCACACTCTCGCACGCAGTGCAAACACTAAATGTTGAACATTTAATGGAGACCTTTCTGGAGTTAGTGTTGTGTTCATTAAATCAGTCCAGGTAAAGCCATTAGTTTCTTGAATCTTCTTATTACACTTACACAAAAGAGGTACAGTACAGTTGGAAATTAGCCATTTTTCCTTCCCTTCCTTCTTGTGCTCATTACTGCCCACGTCAAATCTAAACCCATAAAAATATTTCAGCTTGTTTCTATAACAGGTTTCTCCAGCCTCCCTGTAATGATACGCATTACAGAATGCACACTGCATGTTTTACTACAGCTGAGATGTGCATTAGAATGCTTATGCAAAAGTCATTGTAACTCAATGAGGATCCTTGTATTGTTGTACTTGGAGAAACAATCAATTTACTTGACAAAATTAACAGTCTAAACCTCCACTGGCTGTATAAATGCCCAGTTATGCCTTATTGACATCAAAATGCTTTGATTAACCTCTGCAACCTTGATATTGACTCTCTGACTGATGGATATTAGATTATTATCATGCTGTGTGAATCAATGAGTCCAGTAGTAACGTTAAGTGTTCAATAATTTATACTGACATCAGTGGTGAAATCATGCAGTAAAAGTGTCTGTTCTCTGTTGTAGTGATCTGTTAAATTGCAGAGGTATGAAGGGAATTTAATCAGGGTTCTTATTATCAAAGCATCAGCACACGCTAAACACTTTCTGATGTGTACATGTGTAAACCAAAACCATGTCACTTGAGAGGCTTGTATTAGCATGTATGCACCGACACGATGTTCAGTCAGTGTGTGAAGCACACAGGGGTGAGCAGTGTCGAGAACAAAAATACAGAGCAGGAGGGGAGAGAAGTGCGGCTGAGAGGAGAAGCTTTCTAGGAACGAACTGGTAAAAGCTGCAAAATTACAGATCTGCTCATCGATAAGGGACACAGTGTTTTAGCTGCTCTCTGCACTTCATAATATCAGAACTTCTCTCTAAAGTTGTATGTGAGGAAACAGGAGATCCATCCATTCATTATCTATACTCCGCTTAATCCTCATTAGGGTCACAGGAGGGCTGGAGTCTATCCCAGCTGACTTAGGGTGAAGGCAGGGGACACCCTGGACAGGTCACCAGTCTATCACAGGGCTACATATAGAGACAAACAATCACACTCACACCTACAGACAATTTAGAATTACCAATTAACCTGAGCATGTTTGTGGACTGTGGGAGGAAGACGGAGTACCCAGAGAAAACCCATGCAATGCACAGGGAGAACATGCAAACCCCATGCAGAAAGATCCCAGGAAAGGCGGGACGCGCACCATGGATCTTCTAGCTGCAAGGCGAAAATGCTAACTACCAAGCCACTGTGCAGCCAAAACAGGAGATGTGTATGTAAAATAATAAACACAGCAGGTGCAGAACAAAGACAAAAATTATCCAAATGAAAACGTATTTAATATCCTCTTGCCTTAGTTAAAGAAGTGCAACTGACTCGACCTACTTGCTGTTTGTGACAATTGTTATGGTTCTGCATTGTTAAGCAAGTCGAGACTTTTTAACTTGTTTTAATAGCACATGCCACAAGCCATTTAGTATTTTTTCTCAAATTTAAGTCAAATAATTCATTTAGGTAAGTTAAAGACTGTTGGAAAACAAATGAAGCAAATTAAGTTGTGATGTTTTTTTTTCTTATTTGTCTTCTTCACTTCTTCATTTTTTAACAATAATTCTATCCATCCAGCCAGCCAGCCAGCCATCCATCCATCCATCCATCCATCCATCCATCCATCCATCCAGCCAGCCAGCCAGCCAGCCAGCCAGCCAGCCAGCCAGCCAGCCAGCCAGCCATCCATCCATCCATCCATCCATCCATCCATCCATCCAGCCAGCCGTCCAGCCGTCCGTCCGTCCGTCCATCCATCCATCCATCCATCCAGCCAGCCAGCCAGCCATCCATCCATCCATCCATCCATCCATCCATCCATCCATCCAGCCAGCCAGCCAGCCAGCCAGCCAGCCAGCCAGCCATCCATCCATCCATCCATCCATCCATCCAGCCATCCAGCCAGCCAGCCAGCCAGCCAGCCAGCCAGCCAGCCAGCCATCCATCCAGCCAGCCAGCCAGCCAGCCAGCCAGCCAGCCATCCATCCATCCATCCATCCATCCATCCATCCATCCATCCATCCATCCAGCCAGCCAGCCAGCCAGCCAGCCAGCCAGCCAGTAGCAGGTGCAGCAGGTCAGTCTCCTCAGCAATGCTTCCCAGTTCCTTATAGGAGATCCCACAGTGTTCCCAGGCTGGATGAAATCTATAATCCTGCCAGCGAGTTCTGGGTCTTCCTTGGGATCTGCTTCCAGTTGGATTTGCACATAAAACCTCCAAAGAAAGTAATCAAATGTCCCACTGAACTCCGTCCGGATACCTGTGCTCCTCACCCTATCTCTACGACTGAGCCCAGCCACCCTATGGAAAGACTGTTTTCAGCTGCTTTCACCTCTGACCTCATTCTTTTCTCACTATCCAGAGCTACTGCTCATAGACGAGGGTTGGAATGTAGATAAATGGTAAATCCAGAGTTTCACCTTCCAGTTCAGCTCCAGAGACCAAAAATCCAGAGCTTGCAGATGAGCGCATGGTGACCGAACCTTGGTCCACGGGACTGAGTCGGGCACAGCTGGAAAGGACGACATGGGGCAAAGGCCAGGTGAGCTCCCTACTGGCAGGACTTGGCACTGGGATCTGGTATTGGGCAGACCAGGCAGCAGGCAGGGCACCAGGGCATGCTGACCCCTGGTCACTGCAGATATAGTAAGGACACTAATGCATTATTTAACAATAGTAGGTCTCACTGAGGACTAGTAAATGTCATTGTCCTTAGTTGCTCCTGCCACCCAACATAGTAGTATTTGAGTCCATTTTATGCACATTTATAGGTTTTGAGTTCCACCAGAATATGTTTACATATTTTTTCTTGTACTGTACGTTATGGAAGCAAATTTTTGTTTTAGTTTCTGTCACTTTAAGGTTAATGTTCCAAAAAGGCCCGGCCTCCTCTGATTGGTCAGCTGAAATTAGGTGATGTTGGTTATGTACTGTGACCAGAAATCCCTGAGCACAGAAACAGCAGCCCTAATGAAGAAATAATGAGGGACTATGAGGAAGCTGTCCAGCTTTGTTTGAGGGTGTGACCAAGCATGGACTTCAAGAAATCAGCTTTGTTTTTTTGTTTTTATTGTTTTGACGTGAATTTTGGCTGTGCTTGCAGGGCTTTTACGTACACAAAACAGCTTTAACACACTGTAGATAAGTGAAATTCAACATGCTGTCAGCTTTGCCCTCATAATTTCTTACAAGAGCCCCCTTGAAACAGGTTTATTGTCTCATGTTTCTAATGTTTCTAAAATGTGTGTTTTCTAGATATAACAGGTTCATAATCAAATCTCAGTTGTAAGCTTTTTTCATTAACTCTGATGACCTTTCTATGATTGGATTAGATTTAGCGCTGCAGTACAAAACAAATAAATAAAAAAAAATAAACGATTGCTTGAAGATCTTTGATGGAGTTACTGTTTTTGTTTGTTCCACAGGTTATGATTACAGGTTCTGTTTACCATGAGCTGATAGTTTACAAGAATCTGACAATTATTCAAAAAACACTTTACAGGTTGTGATCTTCCTTCCATGTTGGTTTCCATTTAGTTCTTGACAATCTGAAAAACTATTTAAGGACGATTAGTTGATTGTGTAGCAAAAAGCAAATCATTAGGATATCTTTTTATTCACAGTTCCATAAAATCGACAGTGAAATCCAGAATTAAGTTAAAAGTCTGCACTGCACTACCTCAGAACAGCATAACTGATGCAGCCCTGGCATTTTACACGTGGAATTCATTGCAATTTGGAGAAAGGGGTAAGTGCATTAAAACAATCTGAAACACTAACAGGAAAGTCAATGGTGTTGCCCAGAGCTTGCTCTTATCCTTCAAAGCACAGGAACGATTTTCACACTTCACATTCAGTGGGAGGGGAGCTGAGGGGAGGGGAGGGGAGGGATTATTGCTGGGGTAATTAAAAATCAGCCATCAGATGGGTGATTGGAAAGCAATAAGGGAGTCAATAATGTGTCCTGTTGAATGGAGGTGAGGAAACACCACATATGGGAGGATGGAGATAGCGCAGGAGTACCGGGGAGGCCAAGCACTGGTGAGATTCAATATGACAGCAGTCTTTTGAAACTTCTGTTCATCAGTGGATGAAAGATTCAAGAAGCTACAGGCACAGAAGATGAGTTACGGGAAGCAGGATGGAGAAGGAAGCAAAGAAAGAAAATGAATTCAGCCATTAAATAGAGGTGATGACATGTGTTAAAGAGCAGTGAGAAGATGTGGGAATGTCAATATGAGAGGGATCAATGATGATTGAGAATCAATGAGCAATAAAAAGAGAGAGAGATTTTGAAACTTTATTTAATCTTTGCCTCAGCTGAATGACTTCTCCATGACTCCCCCTTCTACCCTAGAAACACCAGAAGTTATGAAATGGCACATCTGAAAGCTCCAAAGGGCTTTTTCCAGTTACAGCAGTCATTTTCATGAATAAATGTGGCTTTGTTTTAATAAAAAGCCTTTCTAACTGCGATGAAGGCAGGAATCACTGAAATACATCTCTGTCCTTTGTGACTAATGCAGTCTGCCCATTAAAGTACACAAAGGGGGACACAGAGGAAACAAAAAGAATGTAAAATATATACACATATATTTTTCTCATCTACCAAGCAGAAACAATAAATGACATCTCCTTGAAAACTCATTAGCTCCAGCTGCTCCAGGATCTATCAGGGTTTTATTCTGGATCCAAGTGGTAGAACTGGGTGGATGTGGTGAGACACAAACTGGATTCAAATATACTGCGTGTTTACTTTGCTGTCATATTTTACAACACTGTTGGAAATACAGGGATGTATTGTCCAGCATCCTTGTGTTTTGTCTGCTGCAGGTTACTCAAAAAGCTCTGCTGTTTAAAAGGAGCACAAACTTTAGTTTGGCAGACAAAGACAGGTTGTCAAAATCCTCCCACAGCTTTATGTTACACTGAGTTCCCACAGTTATTATACAACATATCGTACAATGCAAAGTGTTAAGCTGTCAGACATGTTAAACTGCTCAACTAAAGTTAGGCTTGTGGTAGCTTGAGTGTGCACTTTGCAGTTGTATTATATAATATATTGGATGAATAGAAAAAATATGAACTACAAATCTACTCCGGCTTCCTCCCACAGTCCAAAAATATGCTGAGGTTAATTGATTATTCTAAATTGCCCGTAGGTGTGAATGTGAGAGTGCTTGTTTGTCTTTGTATGTGGCCCTGCGACAGACTGGCGACCTGTCTAGGGTGTCCCCTGCCTTCGCCCGAGTCAGCTGGGATAGGCTCCAGTGACCCTAGTGAGGATTAAGCGGTGTATAGATAATGGATGGATGAACTACAAATCAATAACAGGTCACACTTGTACTACAACTGATATTATCTTATGCAATGATGGTGTTAGCTTCCTCAATATGATGCCAAAAAGTGTCAGGAACTTTTTTAATGCTGTGCATATAATCTCATAGATTGTTCGTGTAATGTGTTCATACAAATTTTGAGTAAAAACTGCATTTTCTGGTGCAAAATTTTGACTCTATCTGTCTGCTTGGAAGAAATTACTTGGAATGGTCCTCTCCCTAACCATGAATATATTTACAAGGCTGTTACAGAATCTGAAGGAATTAAATGAAAGCTACAGATATATCTACATGTCTATATTAAAATGTATAGTTACAGGGAATAATTTTCAGTGAGAATCATGCTGTCTTTACTCTGTAACACAATGCAATAAAGAAGCTACAAGCTCTTAACTGTGGATGCTTTATACAAACCTGACTAATCATAGTATCTGCTAGCTTTATCATAAACAAGCCTGCTTATGTGCAGCAGTGAAAATCAACGCTGGCCATTTAGAGCAGCAGCATTAATCCCAATGAACAGCGTGGTTATGTAGTGACATTCCACCCCAGAAACAGTGCAGAGCTGCACACTCACAGTGGCTCTTTAAAAGGGTCATAGGTGTGCGTTTTGTGACTGTCAAGCTCCGCTGGACTCTCCGTCTCTTCACCAGAGACACAGAATCTGACAGTAGCCTCTCATGGTTGGTTAGCTCTGACTATCAGCTCAGTGTTTCTGTCCATGCTACACTGAGTGATGGTCAGTCAGTCAGTCAGCTCCATATCCCCTGATTTTCTCCATCACACAATATGGCACCAAAAGTCCTTTTCAATATGTTCTGAGTGAATGTAAGAGTAAAATCTGAGGGTGTGGCTACCCTTTAATAATCACTTTATGGACATAATCTACCTTTGGGCTCTTCCTGACCCCTGATCCATCAGACTATCTGTGTGATATTGTAATTACCTGGATTTTCTATTATGCTACATTACTTACTGAAAGAGCACCAGAGCAATTTAGAGCCCTGCCTGTCATTATAGAAGATGATATCATGTCCTCCTGAACTTTTGTGGAAATATGGGAATTTTAGCAATATGGGATAAGTTAACAATCTACAACTATAACCACTGCAGGCATTTTCAAATAAATTCATTTTTTTCTTAAATAGGCCAAGAATTCAATAAGTGGAAGTCACCACATTTTTATTCACATAGAGAAGGTTTGTGAAAAAGCATTTTGTCAGGACTACCGTCTGTGACTCAACTCCAGGACTGTCAAGGATGTCCCCCATTCCCCCATCATTTGCCTCAACAATGACTGTGTTAAAGACAACCGAATCCCAGACTACAGGATGTTGCCCAGTTAAACATCTGCTAAAAATAATTGCCATACGTTCTCCAGGAGCTTACCAGCATGTTCCATATGCTTCTTCTGTTTTGGGCCTTTAGAGCATTTATACACAGTCGAGGTCTAAAGAAGGACAAGTATGAAAATTCCTTATGGAACCTCACACTCATAAATGGATTTAAAAAAAAAAAAAAGTCTTGGCTTTCCAAATATTCTTGGACCGAACTGGGGGGTTGGTGGGTGGGGGGTTTCTAACAATATAGAGTCATTTTGCAGTTTGTGGTGATTTACGGTCACTTGTTTTACAATAGTTATATTGAGAAAAATATTTTTTGGGTCAGTGTGCATATGTTGATAAATGTTTAAGTTATGCTACGGTAATCACTGCACAGTTCAGCATAGGTACTTGGGGTTCGCCTTCAAACTTTCCAGAATGAGCTGAATGAACTGCTCAGTTTATTGTACAAGAGAAAGTGAAAGAGCTCCGATACTGTACCTACTGAAATCAGAAACTGTACATCCAAACTTGGTCACTGAGTAGCCTTCTTGGGCAGCAACAAACTGCTCCCAGTGCTCCTGCAACACTCATAACACTCCCTGGAAGTCCTTGCAGCAACATTAGTAAATCTCTTAACCCATCTCAAAGCAGTAGCCATTCAACTTGAATTTAATTTTGGGGAGAAGGAAGAAGTCACAGGGAAGTAAATCTGATGAGAAGGGCAGGTGCAGAGTGATGGTTGTGTTGTTGTGGCCTAAAAACATGCACATTACCACACTATAACCAAGCGCACAGAACACCAGACCACCCACATGCCATCAGTTCAGGATGCTTGTGCTGAATGTTCTTCTTCAAACACCTCAGGTTGTTACAATAGGACTCTGCAGTGACATTCTGACATTACGACTAGACGCATTTGTGGTGTACAACCATGCAAATATGTAAGAAAACAATGAGTGTGATCCTGACCTGATGTACCCTCTGCAATGTTGGAAACTGTGATCTCTGAAAACTGTTGTTCCTTCTCTTGTTGGTAGCTGCAGACCCACCGTTCATCACCAGTGATATTCTCAACATTAGGTTTGGTTCAACCCTGCTGCTGACTCAGAATTTGATGTTTTCTGATCTGCTCTAGTTTGAGGTCCATCATAAATGTACAAAACCATGTGTAAATGAAGTTATTACTTGCATATGTTGCAGGTGCGTGACTGTGTAGCATTCTCAGGATGAGAAAAATGACCAGTCGTGGGACTTCTTGACAACCCAGTGTGTGTACAATACAGCAGCTTGTTGTTCCAGAGTCTGGTTGCTGAGTCTAGGAAATGCCAAGTTACTTCTGCTTCAATTTGTTCTGCCTCATTGACTTGTTTTGTCATTTAGTTTTCCTTTTATGTCCGTAGTCAGTTCACTTAGTTTCCCCTGCCCATTCAGCTGTTCTTATCTTTGTGTTGACTTCACAAAGAAGAAAAAATAAAACTTAAAAAAAGTCAGACACTAGATGTGAACAGTCAATTGAATAAATCAGGTATAAACAATCCAAATATCTGAACCCCTTCAGCATTTAAACAACTTTTATAAAAGGGGCTGCATTAGTTTGAACTGTCCTGTCCATATTCCTAACGACATATAAATATATATTCATCTGCTTCTCTTTTTGTCACAGCTGCTGCAGGTGATCAGCGCAGAGGGAGGGCAGCTGCTGGTATGCACACCTGCAGCTCATCCCCATCACCTCTGGTATAAAGACCATCTCCCAACACTGTTCAGTGTGGGATTCTACTGCCAGTCACACATAGACTATGGTGCATGACACAGCCTTGGACTGCCGGAGCATCCTGCCCTTTTTCCCCCTGCCGTCCTCCTGGGTGAGGACTGGGACCCCTGTCATCCTCTAGGCGAGAGGACGTGGACCCCCTGCCTGTTCCGGTTGACCCGGCCCTGCTTCCCAAAGTGATCCCGGCGTCATTCCTGGCCGCTGCCGCTGCAGTCCCCAGATCGCCGTGAGCGCCGGCATGTGCCCCCCGACCGCTGATCTCTGGGAGCATGCCTTCCCCCCTCCCTCGACCCTAGTGAGTTTTGGCCTTAGTTGGCGTTTATAGTTCGTTTGTTGTATTTTTGTGAATAAAACCCTGTAGAATCCAGTCTGCCTGCTGTCTGCAATATGCCGCTCTCACTTTGGGTTCAAACCCCCCTCGCACCATTACACTTTTGCAGTTCCTCATTGGAAACTCACTATTTGGTGACCTGCAAACAGTAAGACAAGACAATGTTTTTTTTTTCTTCTTTTTTTTTTACTGTGGTGTCAGTTCATAGTATAGAAGGTAAATATTAACAGTCATTTATTTCATCTTTGGTTGGAAAATTAGGTTTTTGAGATAACATTAAGACAAACATGAAGTTTGAACCTAGATTTTTTCATTTAAATATAGCACTGAGGTGACAGCAAAATACCAGGCAAACACACAACCACATTTATCAAACTGATCCCCTTGTGACCTCAGAGATTTGAACTCGTGTTTCTGAGTGTGTGTATGATGTTGATTCATAGTTGTTCTTACTATTAAAGCTAGCTGAAGGGCACCGTTAATGGAGCAGGGACAGCGGCGGCCATATTTCTATCACCAGGCAGTACTTTCCATACATCTCCACCACATACAACCTGTATTCCTCCCCGCAGTAACAGCCCCAGTCATATAAATTGTTTACGGCATAAATGCTTAGTCCTTTCCAGTGAGGGATCTAAACTACAAATTTATAATGGAGTGACTCACCCTCGGACCAGGGCTTGTTAAAACATACCAATGTCTCTGTCTCATGGAAACCAAACGGAAGCAGCAACAAGACTCTTCTGAGTCCTTTATGCTGAAGATGACCAGATTGTATTTGTGCTACTATAGCAACTGTGGGTGCTGGAACCATAGGTCAACCACTTTTAAAGACACATTCACACATATTTTCAATCACTTCAGATCTGGTAGAGGTTTTGTGGAGCAACTCGGATTCCGTACTAATAAGGATGTAAACAGTTTATTGTAAGAAAACAACAGGTGTCGTTCAGTTTATACCTGCCTATAGTGCCAAACACAGTGAAGACACTTGTAAGGGTGAGTAGGTGAGTGGGGAGTTGAGAGAGCTCATATTATGGTTCATGGGGTTTTACTTTGCTTTTACTATGTTATTTCAGCTGCTTTTAGTACTTTGAAAGGGCCTACAAACTTACACAGGCACTCAGAAGGAAGTTATTTTCTCTCACAGTAAATACACCTCCTGACCTCCCTGAAATACCTCGTTTAAAGTTCAGGCTTTTTTTCTGTTACTTATCGACATCTTCTTCCATTGTCTACTTATTGGCTACTTCTTCCGCTGTTACTGCCATGATAATAAAAACTTAAACCCCCTCCAAACACAAACGTCTTTTAGTTAGGTGTAATAAAGGAAAGTAATTTTTACTCACATAATCATTATGAATGTGATTTGCTGGCCTGGCTCTGTACCAGTGTACACCAATGTGCACAGAGCAGTGTAGGTGTGTGTTGATAGCTGTTGCCATTTGAGTAATTAGAATTAATTCCTTGTGTCTCCGAACTTCAAGAATTGGACAATTACACACTGACCTCCACTGATTCCATTGACCTGAGAGTGTTGCTGGATAATGCAAGCTAAATAATCATACAAAGACTATCACACATTACCTCAAAAATTGAATTTTTAACCCATATGAATTAAAGCAAGAGCTGAAAGGTCTGTAGCTTGGTTCACAGCACATCCACAAGTTGCCTTCAACAGGTTGCAGCTTCAGGCCAGCATTTATAGTATATATCTAATGGACACTGTGCATCTCAGTGTAGAAGTAAACAAGTCAAAACTTTTTTTCCCTTTTACTATGAACCATGGTGAATTTGATGGGAATGATATCCAAACCAAGCAATTGTGAAACACAGTTAAAGAGCCTCGAGGAGGTGGTGAGTGGCAACAAAAGATTATTGGCAAATTCAGGGTCTGTTTACCGTTATAATTTATTTTTGGGCTTTATTATTGATATTATTGATAGAGATAGTGGAGAGAAGCAGGGAATACAGGGAGCGAGAGAAGGGGAGCAACATGAAGCAAATAGTCCAGCGAGCCTGGAACTGATGGAGGAACTCTGTGCTCATGTGTGACACACCCTGGTATGGTTAGCTTTCAATCAATAATCAGGCTGTGAATCACTGTACATTGTACAAAGAACTGAATTTTATCAGAGATATGATAATTATACAACATTATTTCATAGTTTTGGATTTAGTTGTGGTTGATTTACTGTCTAACTTTGAGAAGATCACTTTCCATGCTCCACGGTTGTTTTACGGAACACTACTATGTTTCTCCTGCCTTTGTATTTTCCTGCTCTGCCCTCATTAGTTTGACCTGAGCTTCATTATTAACCAGCCACTGGTTTTTGCCATCACTTGATTCTGGTCTCCCCTGGTTTCCCTGTTACCCTGACAGATTGTTGTTTTTGTATTCTGTTTCTTTGGACCAGTTCTTGACATTCTGTGGACTTTGCCTGCGTTTGGTCCTGGACTTTTCTGAAGCCATTTCTTTGAGTTTGTTTGCTGCCTGAGTTTGTTCAGACCCTCAGTAAGTTTTATTAAAGTTCACTTTTGTTTATTCATCCTGCCTGTCTGCTGGGTGTCCTACATTTGGACACCCAGCAGAAGAAGGATCTCCAGGAGGAGAAGGATGAGATGGAAGCCTTCCTTCAGAAAGGCAAGCCTGCTATTTTTTATTTATTTATTTATTTTTGCAGTGGATCATTCATTTTAATTACAGTGCTCTTGCTTTGCAAATATTCCACCACTACAATTCTACCTGTCACTATTTTGAGGGAACACCAAATACCGCCCATGACGACCATGATTGTATTAAAGAATTACAAACAAGCCAAAACGATAGTGTGGTGCAGCCAGATTATTATATTCTACAGAATGGGCTCGATAAGCAAGATGAGTCTCACACTGGTCCTTGTGAGCAAAAGTTTACATCCACTTGTAAAGACCGTGTACAGTACATCGTGGCTTTCTTGTGTTTCCAAGGACTCTCATAACTCTTCATTTTTGTTTGATGACATGATTGAAATGTGTACATCTTTATCACAATAAAATAACTTACATTTTGATTGGTGTTCTGGAAAGTAACAAAATCTGCTGGGTCGAACATATTCATACAGCAATGCTAATATTTTGTTAAATGCCCATTGCACATTCTCACCCCAACTGAGCACTTTTGGTAGCCGTCCACAAGCTTCTGGTTGTATCTTTGACTCACCTCTTGACAGAACTAGTGCAGTTTAACTAAATTAGTTTGCTTTCTGACACAAGCTTGTTTCTTCAGCACAATCTGCAGGTTCTTGATGGAGTTTAAGTCAGGAGACCAGTCTAAATGCAATGCTTATGCATCGGCACACTTAATAATAGCTTGTGTGTTATTCTGTACTGTTCTGTAACATAAGAGGAGTAAATGAAGAGCTCAAGAACATTCTAATTACGTGATATAACACCACAAGCTAGTTGAGTGCGTAGGCCTAATGGAGTACATTAATACAGCCACCCTTACTGTTTTCTGTGCACAACAGCCCCACTGGCAGCTGCAGTAATCAAGTTTATGTAGTGGGTGTCAACACATGATTTAAATGGTAAATGTTCTGCACTTATAAGACACCTTTTAACCTTACCCAGGTTTTACAAAGTGCTTAATAATATGCTTCTCATTCTCACACATGCACACACACACACACACACACACACACACACAATCTGATGGTGGCAAAGCTGTCACGCAAGATACTGATCGACCATCTGGGGCACCTACACAGAATGACTCATAGGGGTGGAAGGTGGGGAAAGTGGAAATCTTATTGTGGCATACCAAAACCAAAAGACACAACTGAATTTAAGTAATTCTATGATACTGTTGTTTAAAATAGGCTTGTTAAAAACCTTTCATTGATGGGAAGTTATTGATTTTTAGATGTACTTGACTAAATAGTACTGGTACAAGTACAATTTTTGCAATTTGACTGTTCGAAGTAGTCCAGCTACGTAACAAAAGATCTACCTGCAGCTGAGTTACTGCTGTGTTGTGATAAGTGTGTACCTGTCTTTCTTTAGAGACGTTCATCTTGCAATAGTTTGATGCTGTTATGAATCCCTTAGGAGGCTCAAGCGCAGGATATGAGACACACCAGAAAAAAATGTTTTTTTTTTGTTTGTTTTTTTTTTTTACAAACAAGACAATATAAGATAAGAGAACTGCAAAAGTCGCTAACAGACTATAAGCATAAATGACGAAAGGTCACAACTAGAAGTTACTGTAAGCAGAACTAGGAATGGAAGCCCACTAGCTGGCAGGCGGAGTAATACTAGAATAAGCAGAAATATAAAAGACTTACTAACCCACAATAGGTAACACCTAGGCGGGGAAGCTACAAAGAATTAATAAGAGATAAACTACACAGGAGGGAGCTATACAAGATTCTAAGTACCGAAGGTAAGCTATACAAGATGCTGGATACTGAAGGTGCTACGAGTCTGCCTCAGAGTTAATGCGAACTAAGCTGAGGGAGAGCCTCGGATAGCAGGCTGTGCTACAGGCTACAGAAGGCTGTGGCAGCGGGGTTGGATGAAGGTGACATGGCAGCAATGGAGCGTGGCATTGGTGTGGCAGTGGTGGAGGTGGCAGTGCTGTGGTTGGAACTAGGTTGGTCTGGAGGGAATCTGATGACAATGTGAAAACGGCTGTGAATCCAGAACTCTGGTGTGGCAATGGACGGCAGAGGCTTGGAGTTGGAGAATCCTGGTGGAGGCATAAGCAGGTAGGAGTCCAGACTGGAAAGGAGCACAAACAGGAATTAATGATAGTGGAAAGCAATATGTAGAGTGAGCAAAAACTCAGAACTAACTGTAGGTTGTTCACTGGTCCGGCGTCGAGTGGTGAGTGGCGTCTGCTTATATGGGTGAACAGGTAGTTGAGTTGATCACTCCCACCTGATTGAGAATGGATTGTACACTCACACCTAAAGAGAAAGGGAAATGAGGGGGAAGGGAGAGCACTGCTGCTATCCTGACCCTGAGGCTATGGGTGTAGCAGGTGCTGCAGGCATTTAATAAGCTCAGAGGAAACACTCTTACAAACAGCTGGAAGCAACAAACTGAATATAAACTCCTGTTAACACTTTGAGGACTGTGTGTGTCGCCTTTCACTTTTACTCATTGCAATGCAATCAACTAGACTTAATTCATATAGCACTTAGCATAAAATAAAACTATAGACACAGTCACCTTACACCTGGCAATAAAAACAGAGACTGACAAACTGAGGGGATGCTATTTTAAATAAATGCACTACAGGAATATCTGAAGCTATGTAAGTCAAAAATTCAAAACAGCAAAGCAAGACAATAGGACAAAAGTTACTGTTGTAATACATACTTTTTGATTAATTACAGTTGTTCTTAAGAATTGAATTTGGTAGTGAGACTCTTACTATTATTGAGCTAAAGTAATAATATTGTATCAGAAGTTTGTCTATCAGTACAGTTAACAGTCATATAAAAACAACCATTCACAAGCATGGAGACACTGGTTTTCATTTGACTTGTGATTTACACACTCACAGCCTCCCTTCAGTGTCTCGTTGTGTGTGTCAGAGTGTGTCTGTGTGAGAAGAAAAAAGTGGGAGAGCAGATGTGTCACCTCTTGATGAGATTTTTTTGAAGATAAGCCTGTATTTACAGTTCAATATGGTAGAGCAATAACAGTCGCGTTCAAAGAGAAAGAGGCATCTAACAGGTGGACAGAAGGAGGCAGATCGAAACAGGACAGAACACAGACAGCAAAGAGGAAGAGTGGTGAGGGAATAAGACGAGAGAATGAAAGTAGAAGAGGGAAGATGTAGAGAAAACCCTGGGGTTTCCTGCACAGACAGACAGATCGAGAACTGAGAAGAGATAAAGTAAAAACAGTGAAGGAGCGACAATAGAGACTGTTGTGAGTGATATGAACACACTCCGCCTAAACACACACACCCACACAGAGTGGGGATGGTAACACCTTTATTTCTTCTCTGCTATTGCAGGTTTGATCTCTAATATGAACTGATTGATGGTGTGTGTTTGGAGGTGAGCTGCTTCTTTTCCAATCTTCTCTTCCTCTGTTTTCATTCTCCCCTCGAACAGTCAGTGTGGATGGAACAAATGCTGCAGGTCAGTTATCTCAAAGAAAATATTTCTCCATCGAACAGAGAGCTCTGAGTGCTGCTGGTTATTAGGAGGAGCTATGTACAGCATGTTTCCTGTTTCAGATGCTTATTTTGAATATACATGATATCAATGTTTGTTTCAATCGATCAGGCAGGTGACGCATTAGGAAATTCTTAGAGGTTAAATTTAGTGGGTGAAGCCAAGTTTTTTTTTTTTCATTTTACTGCTCGTTTGAATTGTTTGAGTTTAAAAATGACTTTTGCTCTCAGTTTTGCAAAAATCTTTACATTCTATAAGAAATACAAGTGTAGATGTTGTTGACTTATTTTTAAAAGTTACAAAGACAAAAGTTTTAGAAATAAGAGAAAAGTATCAAAAATGATTTTTACAAAATGTTCAAAAGATATTTGCTGCTTTTGTGTTCAGTATTACACATGCAAACCCTTAAAAGCAGGGGTAGGCAGTTAATTGTTTTTGGCATCACTGGGCAGAAGTTCTGTTCTAACCTCTATTTAATATAAGTTGTAATAAAATTCATGTGTGGGTTTTGGATTTGGATTTCTAATTAGAATAAATGAATTAAAAATGAATTAAGTTACGTCTGATTCTTTTATTTCCAGGTGCTTCTGTCTTTATAAACTTTCAAAATCTCGGTTAACAATATCTGAACTTACGTATTTTAAATATTTCGAGTCTATTAAAATGATCTGACACCCAATGGTGTGTCTCTGTGCTGCAAATGGAGACAGATGCTTATTAAGAATGTTTTGAATCTTTGTTGTATTTCTAGGGAATTGTCACTAGAGTCTCAATTTCCCAGAACAAATACCAGAGGGATCCAAAGATTGTGAGTGTTTGTGTGTTTACATCTACTTCAACCTGATGAATAATCGATGTAGTGATCACTTTTTCTCTTCATCGTCACTATGGAGAGGAAAAAGTGCACTTTTACCAGACTTTCAGTGATGAAAATTTCAAAAAACAAAAGGACATCTGACTCAGTTTCAACACTGATTATGTATTGTGTTAGATTTTCTGTTTTTCAAAATCGAGTCTTTTGATTTTAACACCAGAACTTCATTGTTGTCGCTGCTCTCATAAATTGCTACCACTTCTCTCCTTTTTCTCCTTCCCCATTTGACCTCTTTTATTTCATCTCCTTCTCCCCTTCTAAAAACTTTTTCTTCATCCACAAAAACTCAGCAGTCAGCTCTGAACTTTGCCCAGTCAAATATTTGAACAGAGGATCTGATCATCTGAAGCTATGAAAAAACAATTTTGTTCTCTCCGTCATTCGGTCTGACTTTCTTTTCCTGCCGTCTCTCCAATTCTCTCTCAGGCACTTCCCCCCATCTCTGTCATCGACTTGTCTGTATTGATTCCATATAAAACAAGCTGATTTGATCGTAGGTTGTGATATTGATGCACTGCTGACCTCTTGACTGTGGCTCACAAAAACAAGGACACACTGATGCCTGCATAAAGTCACTGACACACAACATACAAAAAACCAAACAGACATCAGTCTCCTTTCTGTTTTAAAGGTGAAAGTGGATTGATTTCTGTCTTTGGACATCTGTCCCTTTAGGCATTTGTGGCCGATGCATCATTATTGTATTTGTGTGACCTCTATAGCTTTTCTTTTGTTGCCATAAATAAGCTGCAGACATGAAAGAGATGGTGAGATTCAAGAAAACCAGAGACAGAAAGGTCGAGTACTCGACAAGACGGATGAAGAGAGACAAGAAACAGCAACAGAAAAACAAAAATAGAGAGAGCGAAGGAGTGCAAGCGTCACAGAGAGAATCCTCGGGGGAGATGCGGAGATGAGATTCATGTGCCACGGGGGGTCGAAATTAAAGTTTCACAGAACTTAAAGTAAAGCCTATTTATGGGAGCAATTTTCATATTCATGCAATATTTCACTCCACACACACGCACGCACGCACGCACGCACGCACGCACGCACACACACACACACACACATGCCCCCACAGACACAAGAGCTTCTCCTGCTGATAAGAGCACAAACCCTCACCACAGAATCCTAGTCAGCCAGGACAATTCAGCACAGCGCATAAATTATCAAGCAGAATCTTAAAATAGCCAAGATAGCAATTTACAAATATATATATATATATATATATATATATATATATATATATATATATATATATATATATATATATATATATATATATATATAAACACTAAGAGAGGCCAGTTTAATGGGAGGAATGTACTTCATATTCATGGAGATTCAATATTAGCAAGAACTGTGGCTGTGTGACTCACACTTATGCAACTGGACTAATGAAAGTCGGCGAGTTTGACATCATGAGGGGAAGTAATGGCAAAAGTTTGTTTTGTTCTGCAGCAGGAGATCCAACCAGGCCATTAGAAGTAGCATTTCATCGAAACTCCGTTTTATTAATGCTCATAACGAATCTAATAATTCAAGAAATTTGCTGAAGCACGTCCCATCTGTTTACCTGGAGGTGTTATTTACCTGCAAGAAGACAGAGGGAGGAGGAGGAGAAGAAGAAGACTTTTTATTTGTCACAAATGCATTTTTACAGCATTATCAGAGTGCAGGATCAACCCTGGTACATTGCCCCTAGAGCACGAAGGGTTAAGGGCCTTGCTCAAGGGCCCAACAGTGGCAGCACTGGGTTTGAGCTTCTGGTCGGTAGCCCTGAGACTTAACCGTTGCACCACTGATATGAAATCTCATTATTACTCCAAGGAACATGGCGGAGTTATGTAACAATCGGTGTTGGTTTGTCTGTCAGCAACATTACTCAAAAACAAACGGATTTGGATGAAATTTTCAGGACACATCAGAAATGACACAAGGACCAACTCATTAGATTTTGGCAGTGATGTGGGATATAGTCTGGATCCAGTGACTTGTTAAAGATTTTTGTATTATTGCGAGGTAGTGGCACGGCGTCACTGTAACCATGACAAGTGAACACTATGTCAGCTGCCTGCTGACGATCACAATTGCGATCCTACTACAAATCCACCACTGCAGACTTATCCATTGGAAATGATACAAGGAACAATTGATGAAATTGTGGGGGGGGGTGTCTTTTTTTTTTTTGTCTGCATTTGTTCTCATTGTTTAACTCCACAAAAGAGGTGTCAACATTGTATGAGATTGATGCATATTTTAGTCTTGCAGCCAAATATTTTAATATTTAGTGCATGTGTGTGACCATCACCGGCCCTCCCTGAAAGCTAAGCAGATATTCTTTATTAGAATTTCCTATTATGAGCCAGGGAGGGCAGTGCTACACCTCAGTGATGTGTGGGGGAAACAAAGACTGGACAGAACGAACAGGATGAACAGGGATAGAAATTAACAGGCGGTGCTATTGCAATTAAAGATTGTAAGGTGGTGTGTTATTCCCAACTACTAACTGTCCATCAATAAAACAGAAAGAAAAAAAAGAAATTAAAAAAAGAAAACCAACACAAAAGAAAAAGAGATTAAATAAATAAATAAATAAACAAGTAGTACTGAGCACCATAATTGTGGATGTCTTGACAGTATAGAATAGGATGGAATAGAATAGGCCAGAAGAGGATACCAGTGAAGGAGAGAATGAGTTTAGGGTAGAGACTCTGGAGAGATTCTCAGCACATTCTGGTGGGTCCCATCATTCGCTGAAATGGGACTGGGCAGTAGCTGGCGAGACCTGGTCAAACATGCAAGTGTGAAGAACCCCGAAGCCCAGAACAGCAATCACGGCAAGGCAGGGCCAAGCCAACAGGGCATCCCTCCCCCCGGGCCGTAGGAGCCACAGGGCGGCACCCCCAGAGAGCCACCGGGGCCACCGTGAGCGACGCGAACCCGGAGAACAAGAGGGAGCAGCTACTGACACCCCCAGCGCGCCCAGACCGACCCAGGCAGCCCGGGGCACGAGGACCCACCCGCCACCCAAACCCCAACCCCGCCCACCCCAGCCCCCACCAAACCCCCCACCCCACCAGCCCGCCCACACACCCCCTCCCCCACCCCCGAGGGGGCCAACGGCCCCACACAGCCAGGAAGCCAGACACAGGGGCCGAGCGGCCCACCGACCGAAGGGATGGCAACCAGCCCATCACAAGGCAGGCTGCCACCGGGAGCCGGCCAGAGGAAATCGGAGCCGGGACCCGATGCGACTCCAGAGGGTAAAAATGGACAGTGTGGTGGAGCCTGGCGACGCCGACAGGGAGGCACCCCGGGGGGTGTGTCTGAGTCCCATCAATTCCCGCCGCCACTACATATTTAGGTCATTCAGTATTCATACATTACATACACATAACACACACCTGTGCTCAGCACAAGGTCATTTTGTTTGTAGGTACATCTATATTAAATGACCACATTCTATGTTGCTGTGGTTTCTGATCATCAATAGCTAATAAACAAATGATGCATTTCTAAAAAAAAACAATAATGCTGTATTTCTGACATTGCAATATGGGAGAATGAACAGCCTTGGCAGAGTACTGTGCTCTGAGTGCTTTCTTGTTCTTAGCAATTTAATTCAAACAGACAATAAAAACAGAGGATTTTGCACAAGCTCCTTGCTTTCTGTTTAAAAAAAAAAAAAAAAAAAAAAACAATTTCCAAAAAAACTTTTTACATTGAGGTTTCTAAAAAATATCGTTCTTCGTTCAAGTGACGTGGTTTCAGGGATGTCAGGATGGCTGGTTGTTGGCTTCTGAACAAAATTAAATGGTCTGGCATGGAACAAGTCCCCGGAAAATGACTTCAATTAGTTTCCGACTGTCCGATTCCATCATCAAGACAACATTTTGTTACGGCAGGTGTAAAGGCTCAAGTGCAGGAAATAAGATTCAGAATACGAAAGCAGTTTAAAGGAATTTATTAACAAACCAAGATATATACAAAACAACAACCTGAACTGGAAACTAAGGAATATCCGTAAAGCGGAACTGAACTAGAGACCCTCTAAAGGAAAGGCGGACTAACTACAGGAACTAGAAAAACAAAAGAAACAGAAAACCCACAGTTGGTAAAACCAAGGCAGGAATTCAACGAAAACACTAAACTGGATATATACAATTTCTCAGCTAATGGAATCCTGACTACCAAAGACAATGACAAAATGAAACTCGTGTCTACCAAAATAGCACAAACAACTAGAAACAACAATAACCCCAGAATTAAGTGACAGCAAAATACCCAGATCAACAAACTACAAGGCCTGGTCTACAAGTCTGGCAATGCTAGGGCTAGAGAACTTAACTGAACGTAACTAGGTGAAACAGAGTCCAAGTTAGAAGCCAGAATCGAACAGTCCAGGGGGAAACGGATCTCCTCCTTGATGTAACTCAACCTGCTGTGGTATGGCTGGATTGCCAGAGAACGACTAGTGGCTGGCTTCAGGCAAGGTGAGTATGGCGTTCCAGATGGCGTGGCTGTGTTCCTTGGCAGCGGCAGGTGTGCGCTCCCAGACTGAGGATCCAGAGAATCCAGGTAAGGCAACTCACTGCAGACGGTGTTGACGCTGAAGAGCCAGGAACACAAGCAGGCAGGAGCCGATGCTAGACAGAGAGAAACAGTATTACAAATAGCTCGAGAACAAAAGCTACAGACTGTGAAGCGCGAGGCACTAACTGAGGATGGAATTCAACGGTCCGGCTCAGAACGAAGACTGGCGTCTCATCTTATAGGGAGTCCAGAGTAGATTATTGCATGACTTCCACCTGCACTTGATCTGCTGATTACAACTTGCCACACCTGCCGCCACTCAGCTACACCACTGAACACCTAGGAGAGGAAGAGAGAGACCAGGCCCAAGGGAGGGAGGAGCACTGCCACTAGCCACAGTCGGAGGCTGTGATTGTGACACATTTTTATTTACCCACTAAAATATTTCATAGCTCTTTTCACAAAAATGAGGGTGCAGACATTTAAGGCGCCCAGAGAATAAAACTCAAGCATCAAATGTGTTTCATTGTTACATGTATTGTGATATTTTCCAATTATATCTCCATTCTGCCTGAAAAGATCATTGTTCCTTCACTGCTATCATACAACTCGTTAGTGGGTGGTATTGGAAGTCCCAGTGAATCTACTAATTTGCATCAACTTAGGAAAAACATCACTGCATGCATTGATTAGATATACACTGGTGTTCAAAGCAGGTGCATCATGAGGGAAGTTTCACAATTCTAATCTTTTTTGAAGCTAATAAAAATGAAATATATTTTATTTTTTTTGACAGGAGTTCAACAATAGTTTAGTGAACACTGTATTTGCGGATGAAATACTATCAGAAGCTTGAGTTTGTCATTTTAAATCAAAAGCAAAATGCAAAGTTAACCTGGTACCATTCTGACACAACCAGCATGACTGCAGCTCTTGTTTATATAGCTGAAAGTAACAGCTGATGCAATGTTCTATCAACACTTATGTATGTCAACCTGATCTGATGCAAACAGGACAAAAACATTGTCATATATATATAGGTTATTCAGATGACAATTACAGTCTTACGGGGGTGATGCGCTTCCCCCTGAACACCAGAATGTCGAGGTAGTCATGTAAGAAAAGACCAAATCATGAGATGCTGTGCTCTGTATGATTCCCCACTGATGTCTTTATTAGACCATAAACCAGTGTTTTGATTCACAGGAGGATCTTTGTCCTGTTTGACCTGTCGAAGCTCTCCCTGTGGATCAAAATGTTGTTTTATGGTCTAATAAAGGTGTCAGTGGAGCGTTATACAGCTTGAAGGCTCACGTCCTTTGATCTGCTGTGTCTCAGTCATACTCATATCTCCAGGTTCTGGGCTGTCTGTTTTCCTCAGCAGTTCTGCAACGCTAATAAATTTCCACACGTATTTTGAGATGGGTTAATTACTGTAATCAGCGAGGCCCTTTGGCAAGGTGATTGACAGCCTGTGTGGCTCTCCGCCCTGCTTGTCTTAGCAGGTTACGTTTGATTGGAATTTCTTTACAGTGTCACACAGGAAGAGAATGCTACTCCACTTTGAAAATTGTTCCTCTTTGAAGAAATGCAAGATGAACAGGAATAAACAGGGTAAATGGGTTCTATGTGGTTATTTTGTTGATGCACCATCATTATTATATCACCAGGCCTCCTCATATGGTTACAGTAATTATAGTGTATTTATAAAATTCCTGAGGACTAAACTAAGACTCATCCCCTTTTGTGGTGCTACTGAAAAAACTTCATTAATGACGAAGTGTTAACAGTCTAATTTCAGGGAAGCACCAGTCTAGTAACTGGATATGGATGTAGCATCTGTGGTAATGTGCATCTTGTAGGTTTGTAAATCTTAGCTGAACTTCAGCAAGTTGTCTTGACCACGGCTACATGCCTAAATGCATTGAGTTGCGACTGTAATTTGGCTGATTCACTATTTGTGGTAACAAACAATTGAACAAGTAGATCCAATAAAGTGCCTGGTGAGCATATATCATCCATGAGTGGAATTCTGTTCTTTGAAAATAAATGAAAACTAAAATGCAGTATTAAACTCTCACAGTGCCCTGGGAGAGCTC
Organism: Amphiprion ocellaris; assembly: GCF_022539595.1. Lineage (NCBI taxonomy): Eukaryota > Metazoa > Chordata > Actinopteri > Pomacentridae > Amphiprion > Amphiprion ocellaris. The sequence continues at coordinate 28,350,922 of NC_072778.1, read as the reverse complement.
GTTGGAGGAGGCCTATGAGTGCAACAAGCTGAGGTATACAGAGCTTGCCGAACAGCGAGGCTGGAAGGTGAGGGTCTGACCGGTTGAAGTAGGCTGTAGGGGATTCGTAGCCACCTCGACATCCAGGCTTGTCCGGGTGATGGGAGTACGCAGGAAGGTCCACCGGCAGGCGATCAAGGACCTCTAAAGAGCTGCTGAAAAGGGAAATCAGTGGCTGTGGATCAAGAGTAAGGACTCCACCTGGGCCTTCAGGTGAGTAGATGGCATCTAGGGGGTGAACCTGGGATGCTGGGATTCACCGCTGAACCCTGTGGAGGTGTCGGGGGCCTATCACGGAAACACAGATGAAGGAGGGCACCCACTTGATAACCCAGAGGATGTCCTCACCCACTTGAACATCCCACAGATGGTGTCTTAGGTGTCATGTATGCAAGAAGAGATATCAAAATGTAGTCCTACACAACAGATCGAATGAAATCTAATCCAAAGAAAAATGAAATAGTGTATTCTGTGAGTCGTTGCACTCCTGCTGTTTGCTGAAAACTAGTGATGCTGTGCTGAAGTGAATTATCCCGTTAAGTGCAACTGCCTTTTAGTGACAATGGAGTTGATGCATCATCACAGTTAACTGGCTTATTCCTTCTAAATGAGGAGATTCAGTTTCTTGAAGCATTTCACATTTAATGAGCCATTTTTCTTGCTTATTTATTTTTAAAATAAGGCTCTATATGTACATTCAACTTTCTGAAAACTTGGCATCTAAATAAGATTTCACTTGACACGTTGGACTAAAGGCTTAACGTCATGGTGATGAATCCGAATGTGCACACACACATGCACGCACTGCATGGTTATCTGGCAGTGTGAGTTAATTATAGTCCAAGTGTCAACAACTGAGGAGCTTAACTGAGTCAATCCTTTAAAGTCACAGTTTGCAATTTGCTTTAAATTCATGCAAATGTAGAATTGGCTTCCTAAATACAGTATGACTGGCATGTGGAAGTTCTGTAGAAAGAGTCTAAATTGAAAAGATGTCAGCTGAATGTCTCTTTCCTCGCACGTCAAATTTAAACAGTGAGCTAATTCTTGTTTCTTTGCACCTTGTGAATGGCTGCTTTAACATTAAGTCAATTAAAAGAAGTTTAATCCGAAAGCTTGGATGTCTCAGCGAATTTGCTGGAGTGAGTGTGGCCATGCAGAAAATCTTTGTTTAATTTCGAGAAGTTTCAGTTCTGGCAACTTGACCCTATTTTCATGATGCTTTCAAAACTCTCGATATATTCGCAGAGCAACAGTGGTGGAACTTATACTTTCTGACCTCCATGACACAGCACTTTTTCTGCCAAAATCCAAACCTCATGACCGCTAATGACACAAATGTTAGTTGGTCAGCTTGAATAGCCCATAATATATTAATACTGTATAAATTGCAAGAACTTTGATTTAAGTGTTAAGTTTTCAGATTAACTCTCAGCCTCTACTGGATGCATTAACACAAAAGCTCATGGATGCTCTGACTTCTATATGACTAGTGATCACTTGTTTTTCACCAACACTAGCAAGTTGATTTAAAGTCATTGGAAATCATTTGACTATTTCTACTATGAAAATAAACCTGTTCATTTAACCCCTGAAACTGATGACTTAAAAGGTTATCAGAAACATCAAAACATAAACTAAAAATCAAAATATAATCCTCCTGACATTTTCTTCTCCTTGCCACATTCCAGTTTTATAGCTTGCTTTTATCCTTTATGACAATGACAGCACAGCGTTTGATCCTGGGTTTGTTTTAAGACAATTTTTGTCCTAAATCTATCTAATTACTGAATGTGATCCATGACATTTTGTACAGATAATTGCGTACACCACTGTTGATTTCATCGGATTTCCATGCACAACAGTTTGCCGTGTTTCTGGTACTTTGGCCCAGGCTAACCACCTCTACCTCTGTCCACATTCCCCTCATATTTCGACAAGGATGAACACAGTGAATCTTGAAATTACCCCAAGACAAAAATATCAGTATAACGGGGACTGGGTGAACTAGTTCCAGAGCCAGCCCTGACATCCTTGAGGCCCGAAGTGAAATTACTTGGAGACGCACCTCCACCTGATGCATGAGCCCTGTAAACCATTTGCCATCACCACACAGTCACATCTGACACTGCATCGCTCCCATTACAATCCTCCCTCCACTAAAACAAGGAAATGCAGACCTACAACGTCAATATATTGCTTAGTGCCTTTCATTAGTCCAGAGTTTTAAATACACCTGAAGTGAGAGCCTAGATAATCATTGTCTTGTTAAAAAAAATAATATGCACCTCTATAAGGAGTGCAGTCACACCCGTACATTGCCCATTCACTATATACCCTACTTTTCAACCTATGTCAGCTTGCATAGGCTCGCTTTATCCCACAACCCATTTATGGGATAGAAGATAATATACAAAATGGATGGATCCAGCTAAATTTTGTGCATGCTCACATGAATGCGTCTTGCATGCATGAGCCGCTTATCTTGTCTAAGCTGTAGTTTATAAACACATTATCTCTTGGTGTTTATCAACCATAACATTGTTGTATTTCTGCTCCTTATGCCAGACACAAAGGCACATAACACAGTGGTGGAAGTGGCTACAACCGAGCATGACACAGAGCATGAGATGCACTGTCTACCCAGCTTAGCGAAACAGACAAGACAGAGAGGCACTGCAAGGCACAAAAACTTCATGTATTGACATCAAAATTGGGGCGAATACAAGCTTATCTGGTTGCTGGTCATGCAATTCACTCACACTGACTTTTTCATTATGCTATCAAACTTGTAAAATTGACTTTGCTTTGGCCTGAGGGTTTGGTTCTTGTGTATTTTGTGGGGCCCTATGCTACTTGCACAGAGAGCATATAGGGCCACCCAGCATGCGCCAGCTTTACTGGAGAGAAATATAGCAAACATTTGGTATTTTGCTGTAACTGTAACGCCCTCTACATTTAATGCCAGTTCGTGGCAGTTTTTTCCTCCCTCTATCTCTCTCCCTCTCTCAGGTGGGCGTGAGCATGATGTGTGGTGATGTGGACAGGTGTGGCCAGTCGATGATTATGAGCAGGTGGAGATGATCAGCTGCCACTACTTTCCTCTGCCTTATAAGCCAGATGCTGTTCACTACACTTTGTTGACACACTGTTGAACTACCTTCTCCTGGACCTCCACCTGCCTACAGCCACTCACCTGGATCCTCCCTCTGGCTTCTGTCGTCTGAGCCACCTGGATCTCCACACACCCACAGCCAGGGCCGGAGTGGGACTCATTTTCAGCCCTGCAGTTTCATGCCTCAGACCGGCCCACTTTAGATCGCGACCTATCCATCCATCCATTATCTGTACACCGCTTAATCCTCACTAGGGTCGCGGGGGGGGGCTGGAGCCTATCCCAGTTGACTCAGGTGAAGGCAGGGGACACCCTAGACAGGTCGCCAGTCTGTCACAGGGCCACATACAAAGACAAACAAGCACTCTCACATTCACACCTACGGGCAATTTAGAATGATCAATTAACCTCAGCATATTTTTGGACTGTGGGAGGAAGCCGGAGTACCCGGAGAAAACCCACGCATGCACAGGGAGAACATGCAAACTCCATGCAGAAAGATCCCGGGAAAGCCGGGACGCGAACCAGGGATCTTCTAGCTGCAAGGCGAAAGTGCTAACCACTACGCCACTGTGCAGCCCCTAGATCGCGACCTATTATTATTAAAATCATGTAATTATAACCTTACATGTTAAGTCTACAATAGCGCACTGTTCTGTAAAGCCTTGTAATTCAGTATGTTTTTCTAAAATATTTCCAATCCAGTGCAAGTAAGGGCTGCTTCACAATTATTTCAACATTAGTGCACGTCTCCAACATTATTCTTCACAACAATATCAGAATCTATATTCTGTTCAAATAAGTGTTCACAGATATCCAAAAGTTAAAAATTAAATAAAAGAATAAATAAAATATTAAATTTAAAAAATAAAAAGTAGAATAAAAAGTGTTGCACTTTCTAATAACACTATCGTCTCTTTTTCCTCTGCAAGGAAACAGTTCCATCACAACTTAGATTTCACAAATATGAGAACATCTGTGAAACATACATGTCCATGTACATACATAAAAACATCAGTTTTTATGTGTGTACATCCTGTGACTGAGGGCGAGCAAAATAATCAGAACTATCAACCAACTCATCTTCATCTGTCTCGTTCCTAACTTGTGGTTCAGGATTCTGCTGCTGAGCTGCTGCTTCTGGAATCAGTCCCTGAGTGACTCTGCTCTCCTTTTCACACTTCCTCCAGTTTCCCTAGACTCACCTGCACCTGTATCACAATAAAAAATAATAATCTGTACACACATTTAGACTTAACCAATTAAGATTATTTTCAATGGCAAAATTTGCAGGCTTATTTTATATTATTTTCATCCTATTCTCTTTCAGTTGTGGACTTTGTGTATTTACTATCTTACTTGTAACGATCAAAAATAAAACGGGTCACTACTATCATTTGGGCATAGAAGGTGGTTGTATTGGAACTAATGCTTTCTTGTTCACACACTCCGTTACAACAGCTCACCTGTTCCTGTACTGACAGGAGCAATTCCCTCATCACTACTGGCTCTGCTTCTGACACTAAATCACATTTTAAAAATGCTCATAATCTCAACACAAATCTCCCCTTTTTACAGAGCCTTCTGATTAGTTCAGGTCAGTTTTTATTAATGTAGTGCTGAATCATCTAGCATCTCAGGGCACTTTTCATATAGAGCAGGTCTACACTATACTCTTCATTATATTAATTCTTATAATATATACACTCAATGTGCAATCCTACCTGCCCACTCTGGTGCTTGGTGCTGGATCTTTCTTCTGACTCTGAGGGGCTACAAGACAAAATTTCCCAGTGATGCGGTGTCGCATCATACTATTATTTAAATTATATAACGTTATGTTAAATACCACACAATTCATTGACTTGATAATTAACTTGAACGGTGGCTTGTAAAGTTCGACATCTTGTCGTACCCGTTTCCTTGTCGTCATTTGTCGTTTCAAACCATCAGCTCAGTTTAGTGAATAAGTTGCCAGTTTCAGCACATTTGGCTGTCTGTTTCCAGAGCTTTCCTCCTTTTAATTCTTGCCTTCTCCGCGTCACCCTTGCTCCTTCTATTCTCAGGGGTGGATCTACTGGGGTGGCATAGGGTGGCAACTGCCACCCCTAGAAGATACCTTGCCATCCTTAATTCTTAAGAATATCCAAATATTGGAATTATAGAACTATTGTAAGAAATGTCTCAAATAAAGAGCATCAAAAAATAAAAACACAAATCTAAGACAATAAATTAAATTATCTGGACTCTGACTCTGTTGTAGATGAATTGATAATGTAATCAAAAGACAAACCAATGTTAATCATCACATGACTCTGCCAAGGCTCCGCCTCCTTGGCAGTATATATATATATATATATATATATATATATATATATATATATATATATATATATATATATATGCCACCCCCTAAAATGTATCTCTGCCACCCCTTTGCCACCCTATTAATTTTTCTCTAGATCCGCCCATGTCTATTCTCCATCTTTCAAACACCGTGTGCACGGACGTGTTATGTCAGGGTGCGTCTGCAAAAAAAAAAAAAAAAGCTGCCAGTGGAGGCGGCCCAGGGACAGCGGTAGCAGCATAATGATCAATCCAGTGCCATGACTGAATGCCGGCCAAAAAAAAAAAAAAAAAAAAAAAAGGTGACCACCGGCCCAAACATCGGAGCGGCCCACCGGGAATTGTCCCGGTCCTCCTGATTAGCCACCCCGGGCCTGCCCACAGCCCTTCCAGCTGCAGCACCTGTCCAGCTCTTGTCTCCACTCCAGCTGCACTCCACAGGCTGTCCGGATATTGTTGCTGAACACGTGGATCCCTTTATAGCCACAGTTTCCAGTCTGAAGATGCAGCACATCACAGATGAAATTGTCTCAAACTGGTTTCATAAACATGATGAGTTAAATGAACCCCCATAGCCTTCAGACTTGTATCCAGCAGAACACCACTGGGATGTGGAAGAACTGTAGATTGGCCACATTAATGTGAAGCTGATAAATCTGCAGAAATTATGTGATACAATCTCAAACTGAGGTTTCTGACATCGAATCAGAACACCAAGAATTGATGCAGTATATAAAATGTATTTTATTTCTATACCAAAATGAAGCTGCATTCCCTTGGTGCCACTAACATTTTGTGAGAAGTTTGTCACGATTAGTTTAGCTACCAGTCACTTTTTAGAATTTTGCATAGAATGATTAAAGCGTGAAGGACTTGCAGAACATACAGACTATAGTAACACCTGCAACTCTTTTAGAGGAGCATAGTTTGAATGAACCAATAGAACCATGAACTTGTTTTTGGCGGCAGAGTTATGTGGTGATCAGCTTTTGTCTGTCTGTTACCAACATCACTCAAAAACAGGTGGATTTGGATGAAATTTTCAGGGAAGATCAGAAATGGACCAAGTGATTAGATTTTGGCAATGATGTGGCTTATAGACTGGATTCACATATTAAGGATTTCTGTATCAGTGCAAGATAGCGTCACAGCGTCACTGTAACTATGACAACAAGTGAGCACTACGTCAGCTGCCTGCTGATGATCACATGATTGTGATCCTGCTACAAATCCACCACTGTGGACTTATCGGGACTTGTCTGTCAGAAATGATACAAGGAACAACTGATTAAATTGTGGGGCTGTTTTGGAGTCCCATCAATTCCTGCTGCCCACTACATTTTTAGGTCATGAGATGTGGTATTTGTACATAACATACACATGCCTGTGATCATTTAATGGTAATTTTTTATTAAAGATTTCATCCATCGGAAATAATATAATGACTGAGCAGCCTTGGTGGAGTACTGCACTCTCTGAATGCTTTTCTTGTTCCAACTGTGACAAGATGCACAAGGTTGCCTACTAGCACTGCATACCAATCCATGCCATAATTAAAGTTAAACCTTGCAGTAAAAGAGACAACAATACAGTATTTACTCACCACCCCCTCAGTAAGGCTTATTGGAGCCTATTTTCTAGTGTGAACATGACTTGGGTGACTGTAAATACACAAATGATTGAATGCTTGATAACATGTCAAAAGCTAGCAGGTAGATAGGTAAATGGATGGGTTCAGGATGACTCACTGCACACACAAACAGACACACACACTCTTTCACATTAATCTCTCTGGATTAATGAAGCTGGTTGCGCTGCTCAGGATGTTTTCATATGCAAATCCTGCTGAGTTGTAAGAGCCCCAATAAAGTTCCCCAGCTGTTCCCGCCTAGATCTGGATGGTTTTGTTTACTGCAACGTGTTTGTGTGTGTGGTGAGAGTATGTACTGAACGGCTTTATGTCTCCGTCTCTGTTAACAGGTGTTTAGTTAACAACCCAACACTACCAAACACTGTTATGGGCTGTTAGCGGTGTCAGTAATAACATGAACATACACAGAATAACACACAGAGTTTCTAACAAACAGCTTGGTAATTATGCTACAAGATTACACACACACACACACACACACACATAGCAAGAGAGATTTTATCTTTTGGCTGGAGCGGTTGAATGGTAAAAGTTTCAATATTTGGAGATGTGCTTTTTATTTTCGAACATTGCACGGACCTCACTAAGCCAGACTAATGCACAATGATTTATCCAACTTCTAAAAGGCAGAATAAAATCTGACTTCTACATAATGAGTTGGTAGATTAGCATTACAATCCTGGGCTCACTTTTTGCTCGCTCAGACAGTTTGAAGACCCCTTAATGAGATGGGATGAAAAAGCAGGAGAAAAGAACAACGCAGTGAACAGAAGAGAGGAAGACACTGAGAGCGGCAATTAGCCACCTGCAAATACAAAAACTCTCTCACACACATTTACACACACAGAAGCACCTGTGTAATCACCGGAGTCAAGAGTCATTCCTGAATATGTTTTCATTCTAATTACTCCTTAATGAGGGGCTGAATCAGACTTAGAATATTTTCTGCATGCTGAGGGAACCAACAGGCCAAAAGAGACAACTAGTTAAATTTTGAAGAAAAAATCATGGTGATATACATAAAATCAGTGTTTTCTTCCGTAAGAGTCAATAACCAAGACACAGTTTTATTATAAAATCTAGTATCTTGCAGGTTGTAAAAGTATAAACAATGCGAAAGAGTCCTAAACCTGCATGCTTTCTAACAGCCAGTAGAGGGCGACTTCTCTGAATGCAAAAAGAAACCTGATTGTATAGAGGTACATGAGAAAATGGCCCCCTTTCAATTCATTTATTACTTCAGTAAACATTTTCCTAATGACTTTATGATCTTAATCACCAGTTTCAAGTCTACTTCAATACAGCATGATGGTTTCCTTAGGAATAAAACAGACAATAAAGGAGGAAGTGCTTTAGGGCAGGACATCCTTGTGACTAAGAAATTGCTACCATAGGGTTCAGCCTGCATTATGTACAAATTTGCTTCTTACTAGTCACCTATGGCTCCCAGATAGCAAGAAGCTAATGCCAAACCTGAGGTCTCAAAATTATTGTCCACAAACCTATCATTGATGTCACTGGTAGCTGAATCCATCTTTTACATAAATCTATGTGCCTCACTGAACTGTGGGAGAAAACTGGAAACTCAAATGATTGAGATCCATCAGTAAGATCAATGACTGAATCCACTATCAATCACACCAAAGGTTTCAGTAAAACAAACTACATCATGGCATTGGATGACATTGGATAAGAAAGCATTTATAGGAGTTGTGAAGATGAGATGTGGTAATCATTCAAATGAAAAAAGAGTGTAATCTTTCCTTAAAGGTCCAATGTTGCTCTTGGTTTCACACTTGACAGGTGACAGAAATAGCTGTACACAGAATAAATAAAAAGAACTAGAGAATAAAGCTCAAATCCAGATTGTACAACCATCCAACAAGCACTGTAGTTCAAGGCAACCACCACTAATTGTGCCATACACTTACAAAATGGTGCAAAATGCCTTTAAATGCCGAATACTTCCTTATCCCAATGTAAGAACCACCTGAATGGAAAGGGTTAGTTACATTATATCGTATATATGAGGGGACAAATGTATAGATGTGACTTCTTTTTTTTCCATAATTAGGAACTTCTACATCTAATCTTCAAGTGTTGTTCTGAATGGTTTTGAATGTAGTCCTCTATATTGGCAATTCAGGCAACATGTATATGTTTCTGGGTAAACATTACACACACATTAAGTCCATTTGATGAACATTCCAGTGCAGGGAAGTTGTCACATTCAAAATTATCTACTAAGACCTGACATACACTGGTATTAAAAATCTTACCATCTATTTGAACGAAGAAAAAGTGCAATGCAGGCAAGATTATTTAGAATCAAACTGCAATCAGATCAGCCAGATCACATCTGGTGGTGGTCTGACCAAAAGGAACTGCCATGACTTTCACCAACCAAGTAAAGAGTAGAGACGCTGAATGCTTGCAAGCTTCTCTGTTTCAATTTTCATTACTTCATCAGTAATGTTAGCCTAGGAAGGTGGCAAATAATTAGCATACAACTGCCTTTGGTCTTCAAATGCTGTCAAGTGACCCTTTCCCTACACATTGTTCAGGTCCTTCAAGATTATCCACCTTTCCCTGACCTTGGATGGGTCTTATTTAATGACATCCTGCCTCTATCTGAGGGATCCTTTAAAATGCAGCCAGAATTGAGATAATGAGAATGCTTACCACTACCAAGTGTAAATGGAAAGGCCATCGTCAGTATCCAGACGATGTGGACAGAAATTACCATTTATGCTGCAGTGGCAAGTTTCATTTTACAGGCTTCAATTCAGAGCCACTTTAGCTGGGTACGTTTATCTAAATATGCTTCTATCGGACCAGTTTAGAAAACACACCTCACAAAAACAGTCAAATTCAACACTCTAAGTGCAAATGCAGAGACATATGCATGGATAATTCCTATGATATACAGCACTCCCACCACTGTTGCACCCACTCAAAGTTGAACTGCATCTCTGTTCATCAGTGAAACCATCATCTCTTCTGGTTCTGAAATAATATAGCAGCACAGATGACATGCACCATGAGTACCACTGTGTCCTAGCTTACTAAATTACCTCATTTCTTAAATTACCCCACACAGATACAGATGAGACACCACATACCAGGGGGATGATGTTCAATACAGTGTGTGGAGCACTTCTGTTGTGATTGCCGTCTAGAGCAATCATATACCCGCCCTTTTTCATTCTCCAAGTCCCCATGGAGTTAGCGAGCATTCATTTTCAAATGGATTTTTAATTGCCTGGTTTACACTAATGTGCTTCTTTAGCAGGCAGTGCTATGGTGCTCATGGTACTCAAATTTTTGCCTTTCTTTCCTTATTTCTTAGTTTCTTTAAATTGATGCTTGATGCAGTATTTGTGTGTGAGTGCTTTTCAGTGTCACACAATTTTTTAAAAGATTTTTTTGATATTGTTACTGTTTGCATGCTCTCTTTTCATCCCACCGTCCAAAAACATGCTGAGGTTCATTGTTAACTCTAAATTGTCTGTAAGTGTGAATGCGAGCGGGATTGTTTGACTGTATATGTAGCTCAGCGATAGACTGGCGACCTGTCCAGGGTGTCAGCTAGGATTGGCTCCAGCCTCCCCGCAACCCTAATGGAGGAGGATTAAGCAACGTATAGATAATGGATGGATGGATATTATTACTGAAAAAATGGCATAATCAAGAAAGCACAGCCATTTCATCAGGTCTATGAATCTTGAAGAGATTCTCTGAAAGTTTATGTTGATATCCAAGTCTAGACATTTGAGTTGATTACCAGTGTACCATACATTCCTTTCCTAGATTTGACTGAGATTCCAAAATTGGAAAATTAAGAAATAATTTGTTAGTTCACTAGTTTATGGATCCAACACAAAACAAAAATAATAATTTGCTTTTGTAGTTTTGATTTTATGCTCAAGTCAAAAATAGAAAATGTTAAATAAAGGCCACAAACCAATTTTGATGTTGATAATTAATCTTTCTGACTTCTGTGTACAAGCTACTGGCATCTTTATGTGTTGCCCTTGATAATCTTGCAGCAAATAAGCTGGGGGGAAAAACTCAAACTTTTATTTATGTTCAAGCTCACATTCACTTCACTGAATCAAGTCGCACCATAACCCCAGCCTATTTGCTAAAAGCTTATCAAATGCAGCACAAGATGAAGTCGGCAACTTTTTGGCCACAGAAATTGGACAGATTAAATATCACAAACAAAGTTGGTCTGTGGCTTTTTTTTCCATTTTCAATTTCTGACTTGATCATAAAATCAATGCAACAAAGAGAAAGCCAATGTTTGTTTTGAGTGTGTGAGTGTGTGTTGGGTGTCTAAATGACTAACAAAATAACCAATCCTTCTTTCATTTTCATATTTTGGATTTTTCAATTAAATGAGAAAAGAAACAGAAACAGACCCCCTCTGTGTTTAGGCTGTTTGGTTCTTTCCACCTGGAGAGCTCAAACAGTGGAGCTCTCAGCAACATGTGTGTGATGTTAACTGTAGTGTGAAGTACAAAAACAGCACGACTTCACCAAAGTATTGCAACACAATGACTTCAGAATGTCTCTGTTACGTGACTTTAGCATCAGTGGTTAACCCACAACTGACAGTGCCAACTCATGGTCTTCCTCTGTCATTAGCAGCTACAATATTGTTTTTGTCAAAAAATGTTAACACTATAAATAGATAGCAGGAGAATCCATAGTGTAAAGAAGAAGAGTAACTACATGTTGAAGATTTATGTTTACTAATGGTAAAAAGTCAACAATGTAAGCTGGTGGACCTGATATTAATTCTGAAGCTTTTTCACTGATATTTTCTTGCTAAATATTGCTATAAAATTTAATAATTAGCAATAAATAACTAAAGCGCTGATCAGATGCATTTTTGTGAAGAACCTAAATCTTTAAAACTTAAAAATGCCCGACTTTAGTAGTTAATATTAAAAAGATACAATGTGTAATATTGGCAACAAAGCAGTCTGGAGGGGGTGATTTTTACAAATTATCTTTGCCTGATTAAGTAGAAAATGGACCCAACATGTTGAAGGTCAGTTCTTCCTACTATCTGAAGCTACCCATCACACCCTTCCAGCAGAGAAAAAGTTAAGCTAATAAATCATCGCTCGCTCTGCATACAGACTCTGGTTTGTGTCCACATTTACTGGGTGACAGCTTTTATTTTGTGGAGTGACAAGCTCATTAAATAAAATTGATACAACTTCTATAATGTAAAAATGAGAAGCTTGCAAACAGAACCAATAGAGCTCTTTATTCTTGGAGAGATTGTAGTAGCGCTCGATGCGGCGTCTCTAATCGAAAGAAATTCTGTTTGGTTTTTCCATCAGATACGCTCCTGTTCTAATCAATCCATTTGTCTACACAGCATGTGCACTCAAGTAAAAGTTGCATTTGAAGTTTCATTTCCACGCTAAGAAGTAGAAAAGCAGAGCAGGGGAGTTCTGGAGTTTTGTTCTGTTCTAATTGTGCTATGTTTAAAATTGTCACCAGACCTCAGTGGTGAGTCTCTGGTGACACAAACAATGTTCTTGTTGTCTCCTCAGTGACATACTCTGGAAATAGATGTGATATAAATGAAAATATAAAAGCCACTGTGTGAGATTAAAAACAAATGTAGCACATTTGTGGGGGGTGCAGCCTCGCCACAGGAGGCTGATCAACGTTTCTGACTCAAGTTAAGACTACTTTCCATTCAATTAAAGATAGAGCACAGAGCTATGTTCAATATTAATCAGCGTGAGAGCAATTCTTCACAGGATCAGGTGAGTTTAGCTCATGCTAATTCTCTCAGATACAACTGTCATATTTCTTAAAAGTTTACAAAACATTTTTTTTGAAAAAAAAAAACAACAACAAAACCAAAAACACACGCATGTCAAGTTTCCAGTAACATCATTTACAAAGAACAAAAGAAACAGAAAAAAACTCACACAGATTGGTTTCCATATGAGACATGCAGGTCTGTTGTCACCAGTCTCTGAAGATCTGCTCTGTAAATAGATACGTTTCTGAAAATAAGAAAAAAGAGAGACTGCTTGTACAACTGGATGACATACAGTTTGGATAAATAATTGTGGCTCTCATAAATTAAAGATGACAGAGAACAAAGGCTGTGTGCTGCCATGAGAATTTTCAGAGCAGCTCTAAAAAGAGCCAATGATGTATAAAATAAAATAAATTGATGCTATCATTGATAATGGTGGCCTTCAGTTTCTCTGTTGTTTTTTTTTTAACACAGAGAAGACAGACAGGGTGACAAAAAGGAGAATATCATGCAGATTAAATCAAACCTCAAGTTGTGTTTGTTTGAAGGTTAAGGTTAGAGGAAAGTAGTAAGAATTATATCTTGAAACAGCCAGGATATCACATTGGAAATGCTCAACAGAGTTGGTCACTAGGATAAAAGTTGGAATGATGCTGGTCTTACAGTTTCTTTGGTCCTTTCTGGTGACCAGCTGCAGGTGGGGCCCTTCAACAAAGTTAATGACACTGATGTTAAATTGATTCTGTATAAAAATGAATGTAAATCACTATTAGCGCCACTTTTTACACTGTTGGGTGTCGTACATCTAGTCTTTGCATTGCCTTTTCACTGTCATCTATAAAATGTTCCACTTATAAACACAGAACAAAAGGCAGAACCTACAGCCAAAATCAAAGTCTGTTTCAGGTCCAAGATCTGGTTCTAGAAATATTGTAAATTGAAGTGGAATATCTCAGAGCTAGACTGTAAATTACTATGAGCTGGGTTCAGTGTATCGAATCCTGAGCCTGGTTCCTTAGAACCTCAACTACTACACCTAGAGAGAAAAACATCTAAACTAGGGCACTAGAGAGAGGTTAATTTGTGGGCCTTATAGTTTAAAACAAGCTATTTCTCCCTATCATTTGAGAAGGAGTGTAGAATATAGTTTTTACATGCATTTAGGGGGAAAAAAAGTTGAGACTGTGAAAAGAAGAGTCCCATTTTTGGTCGACCCATTTATCCACCCCAACCTTTGATTTACTCAAGAAAATGGCTGCATAAAACCTGACCTTAAAAGCCTAAACTATGTCCCAAATCCCAAATATGTTTTTGTTCCATTTTTTCCCCTCTTTCGCTACTTTTTGCAGCAAATTAGACTCCAGAAATCAAACAGGGTCAATGGCCCTAAAAAAAAAGCACATTTTGGCTCTCTTAACCAGGTCTCTTATTAAACTCTCACCCTGTGGTTGTACCCTGAGAGCATCCCAAAAGTCTTTCTAACGAGGGGGTTGACACATCCCGCTTTCAGGTTAAAGGGCCTGGATGAAGGGTCAAACAAGGCTGAGGAGCATATGGGATTAGTTCGCACTTGTATCTCTGCCTCATCCACTCTCTTTGCTTTCCTGTTTATGGTTAAGAATTGCTCCGGCTTCCCTTTTTCCCTACATTCTCTACGCTTAATTCCCCCTGACCCGTACCTCCCTCTCCATTCCCTTCCCTCTCCTCCTCCTTCCCCTCTGTCTGACAGTCAGTGAGGTGTGCAAAGTAATTTTCGGAGGCCATTTCCACGTCCCAGGAGAGGCTGCGAATCGTAGAATTTGCATTCATCACAGCACAATAGAGAGCAACGGCTGAGAAAATCTAACTTTCTTGAAAAGATGATGAGAACAGAAGAAGATAGCCATGTGTGTTGTGGGAGATAGTGAAGTCTGTTGAGAGCAGCAGATGTAAAATGTTTTCATACAGTTGGGCAGAGAAACAAAGTGTTTTTTTCTTAATGGCAAACACAATCATCTCTGCACCCTATCACTCTAATAAATGATCAAAAACAGGTGATCCTGATGGCGTTTTACTCAGATCCCTGTAAAAACTACAGATGTGGCATCCTCATAGTCAGATGTTTAAAGCGCATGCCACTGAAATGGAGTTCATTCTAATGAATCTGTAAAGGCCCCTACTGGTCAGCAAGGATTATTCAACTGTACTGTCCAAACTATAACAAAGTAGACATTTCAGTAATTTAAAGCACACACTTTCTTTTGTTAGCAGCTATTAACTATTTATATACACACACTCATCCAAAGATTACTCATATTTTGCTGGAACTTGAGCTGATTTGTGACCAACAATCAGTTTTTTCATCTATTGATGACCGCACACAAAAAGAATTGGAGCCTTGAAGATCAGTCAAAGAGAGCTATCAAAAGGATCCAGAAAGCAGCAACTCCACCTTGGATGGTCAGAGAGCTTGGCAACAAGATAATGTATCAAAGCTGAATGCAAGAAATATGCTTCTGGGGGATCTCTAATAAAGTCATTAAGTCCAAACAGGTGGACAGGCAGATGGACGGGGAAGGAGCAGAAAATAATAACAAGATGGAAGAATATTCAGAATGACAGTGACTTAGATTTGTCAAGTCCCACCATTACATGATAAATCTGACCCTTGGTAGCTGGGAATAGATCGCACATAAATACACTAAATACCAGCCGTGCTGTCCTGAAAGTTTGCAGAAGTGCTTAGGACTGTATTTACACATTTCACAAATTTGAAAATGCATAAACATGTTAGATTGTCACACTCAAAAGCAGTGACAATACGTCCACATTACTTGCATTCCCTGTGTTTCAGATTTTATGCAATTGCTGCAAAATAATATTCTGCTGCGCTGCTGTTTGACAAAAGACAAAACAGCAGGAGAAGATAAGCAAGACAAGCTTTAAGCAGCCATTCAAACCTGACAGAAACAACAGTTTGACAAATAGCAAAAGAAGCAGAAGTGACAGAAATTCACTTGGAGCGTGTTGGACTTTTCACTTGCTTTTATCAGGGTTGGAAGATTAGATTAGATCGACAGAGTTCAATTAGTCTGTGTCAAACCAGGTTGTTAGTGCTTTTATCTGGGCAGGTATTGCTCATGTTGTGGGGACCTAAATCTGTTTACACACATTATGGGGACTTGTCTTACTTATGGTAGTGAAAAAAATGGATAATGTCAGGAGAAAAGGCATGGAAGGACCAAGAAGTGCCGGGGGCTGAAAGAACAGCTGGACCAAACTGGGACATGATGGCCAAGGTGCTCCCAGTGGTAATAGGAACATTAAGGAGCTTTGACCCCCAACCTGGTTGACTGACTCTAGCAGATTCCAGGTACAACATCTGAGGTCTCTGTCCAGAAGAGTGCAGTCCTAGAAACAGCTAAGATACCCCACAAAACCCTTAAACTTCCAAGTGTCTGGTAGAAGAATTGAGCTTGAAGTGGACACACAGCACCCTATAATGTAAATACTGTGTAGAAACCAAAACAGTGTAAGAAAATGCGAACAGCTCAAAGGAGAGGCTCTTCAATATAAGATTGTTTTAAGAAGTGACCTGGTTTCCTGAGGCAGATCCCAACAGATCCTCAGGGATATGACTGCAAATGCTTTGTCGCCTTTAGTTTTCTGAAGAAATCAGAGAAATAGCTGAGAGAGAGGCCATATAAGGCCTTAAAAGCATTCTCAAAATCTAAAAATACACTGGGAGCCAGTGTAAATAGGCTAAAACAGGAGTGATGTGTTTATGTCTCTTGGTTCTGGTTGAAAGCCCGGCAGCTGAGTTTTGTAAAGCCTGGAGTCGATCAATAGATTTTTGGTTCAGGCAGGTGAAAAGGCTGAGGCAATAATGCAGCTGTGATGAAATAAAAGCCTGTAAAATTGTCTCTTTGTTTTTAAAGGTTAAGATAGATTGCAGCTTTTCGATATTTCTGCGACTTTACAGCACAAACGGGGACTCAAACACCGGTAATGGAGAAGCCAAGACTCAGGGGATGTCGGCCTCAATGGGGGGTGGAGATTCATAAATGAAGAATAGGATTTTTTACCACTGGAAACAAATAGCAACCTTGTAGCCACTGGCATAAATAGATGGCATATATGTACAAAAATTTATGTTGTACAGTGGTCCCTGACTTTTTGCAGTCTCACTGTATTGTAGCTTTTTAAATTGCATTTGGTATTGCAGATTTTTCGCTGTATCGCGTGATTTTGCGGCATATCGGTATTATTATATATTTATTATTGTAGTAAGCTGCATTTAAGATGCTGGAGAAAGGATATCTACCTTTTATGCACTCTGCAACTGGCAGATGCTTTTATTTTGACACACACAAAGAACAACACCAAAGAAAATGTGTCAGGAAGCCATCAAACACACTTCACACTCACCATCCTGACAACATAACACTTAACCAAACTAACTAGGCTGACTAAACCACAGAAACAAAATAAAATACAAACACTAATAACACTGGAGCACTAACAAAATCCACAATAATGACATTTAAACCCCCAACACCCCGAACTCCCATGGTGCATTGCAGAATAACAGTTCAGTTGTAGCGATCACTACATTATTTCAATTATTTCTGTGGTAAAATAAGCATTTTGTACCCTAAAAATTAAAAACAATATAATTTTTTTTAAAGTAATAATGAAACCTATTAAAACCTATGGGATTGATCATGTCAAAGACTAAGGTCTATTTTTTAATGTATTTTTATGAAAGTATCTTGACATCATAAAATCATAAGCACATCTAAGCATACCAGGTTTTCAAGGATCTAGCAGGGAAATGCATCTATGTCATCAGCATGAACATGACAAAGACACCATGTTTATGAATAAGGTGCCCAAATGGATAAGATGTAGACAGGAAATAAATGTTGGCCCAGAATGGACCCCTGTGGCACGCCATACTTATTTGGTGATATGATGAGAACAATTCTGAAGCTGTACCAGTAATTCCACCCAACACATTAATTTGTCTAATAAAGATGCTGTGATTGATCATTTTGAAAACTAAGGTACAGTACACACACACACACACACACACACACACACACACACACACACACACACACACACACACACACACACACACACACACACACACACACACACACACACACACACACACACACACACACACACACACACACACACACACACACACACACACACACACACACACACACACACACACACACACACACACACACACACACACACACACACACACGACAGTGTCTTGGAATACAAATGTGACCCTGAAAGATAACCTGACCAAGTGACTATCAGTATGAAAAGGAAAACAGTAACATGCACTGTATTCATGAAAACACCTCATCAGTAGCTATTAGCATTATAAAGAAATATGTAGTGATGTTTTACTGTCTGGGTGGCAATGATGCACACACACGCACACACTGTCACTGTCCGGGTGATTTATCACAGGTGAAGACAAGAAATAAACCCTCACAGATCAATCATCGACTTATCAAAAAGCGTCAGGCTTAAAGATCGGCCTTGTCACAAAGTGATACATCGACCGTGGCAGCTCAGTGTGTGTGTTACAGAGGATAGGAGAGAGAATGTGTCTGATAATATGTGAGTGCTCTTCCAGTCTGGACCTTAAGTATTTGGACAGCTCTCCGGGCTCTGTGCCTCAGATTCATTCAATTCATCCATTCAATTTGAAATAATATAAAGGATACTACATTAAAGTGCCAAGTCCTCAGCTTTAATTCTTTCAGTGAGATATTGCCTCTGTAATGCACAGTATATTTCTCTTTCATATCTGTCCAATTACTTTTGAAATCCTAACCAGTGGGCACTATGTGTTAAAAGGCCTCCAACTTCCACACAGTTCTTTTTAAATTGATCTTGCTCAAATGAAAGGTTTAATGTTGGATCCATTATTTAATTTCAAACTGAATGGGCTGAAGCCTGAAGAAGGAAGCATGTAGCTGTCCAAATACTTACGGCCTTCTGTGTCTGCAGCAGTGTGTATTTTGCACTATGTGTTGTGATAGAGGAACAATTTCCTGTGTGTGTGTTGAGACTGTGTGGAACAGGAAATGTATAAATCTTTATGATCATGCTGATATTAATCTACAGAAATAACTCCCTTGAATAAAGTCCCATATGGCTCTTAATGTCATCCACGCACGCACGCGCGCACACACACACACACCCCGAAATATGAAAATTAATTCTATGTTGATTTTATCTTTTTATATGCTAATAGAGAGGGCTCCATGTGTGATAATAAAAGAAACAATTTGATTGATAAAGCTTTTCTTATAAGGAAAAAAAACTCATTTAATGATATTCTTATCTTTCTGGCTGCCTCTGTTGCTCAAGCATAAACACCGTTCTCCGCTCCGCCTGATTTAAAGCCGAATGTTTACATTCTAGCTGCTCGGAAATGACTGTTGGAGCTACTGTAGGTTCAAATCGAGCTGCTGCCATTTATATACTTGTGTGATAAGGTGTTATTTTATAGGAGCTATTCACTAAACTATTTGCAGAGTCATTTAAAAAAACTAATCCTGTTTTTGCTAGTTTTACATTATGTTTGTTGATGTGCCACTATTGATCAGAGGAGCTGCATGTCCACAGTACAAAGTCTACAGGTTTTGTTTTACACCAAACATGAAAACAAAACAATAATCAGACTATTAAAAGTGCTGCTCAGTAGCACATTGCAGTGGTTGAAACCTTCACAGAGCGTCTTTGAATGAGCGGATACCCTCTTGACACTGTCTCCCTTTTGCCAAACTACAACTAAAAGAATCATTTTCTCCTTTTAGATGAAGCTTCTCCATGTTCATACAGTTTTTTACGATTGCTTAAGCACGATTTTTAGAACAGGACTTGGAATTTCTAAACATTACACACAATTAACACAACCACACACACAATATGCAGAACACCTCAGATCCTGTGCAAAATGAAACACTCTCGGAAAACTATATACACATTTGTAAAACCCATATTATGTTCCCATATGAAACATACACATTTCACAACTTAAAACATTTTAAACAATTCTACCTCTCAGTAATTAGATTACTGTAAGTGAAGTACACAGAGAAAGTGCAAATATACAACATGGTAAATTCACCAAACGCAACACAAGATCAATGCTGCAGACTATTGAAAATATGATTTATCTCACTTCATATAACCAAAATCAGTCAATATAGACAATCACAACAAAACATGTCCCAACACTGTAAGCCCAGAAAATGGACAAATAAAAATACTGTACTACCAGTACAGGTTAAAAGTACTGTAAAGTAAAAGAAGAAAACAAAAAGAAATCTGAATAAAATAAATACTACACATCCATGGGCTGGATTCAAACCCATGACGGCTGAGACGGGGACTATAGCTCCTGTTTATGGGTCATCCACTCAGCCATGCTGGTTAGGTATGCCCCCTCTATATCCCTAACATTCTCAAACTCTGGTCTCCTAAATGTTCCTCAGAGTACAAGATGTATGAAGATGCATGAAAAAGCTGCATTCTGTCTTATCGTGTCTTGTCTCATGAACAGCCTTCCAGAGGAGATGAAATCATATGTATCAGTACATTCATGCAAAACCTGTACGTTTTTGTTATTTTTTTTAACATGTATGGGACTGATTTATTACTTTTAGCTAATTTAAGTCTTTTTTTACTGTATTATATTTACAGTATTATATCTTGTCACAACTGTTTGTATTTTTTTCATTTTATCCTCTTTTTTTTTTTTTAGACGTAAAGCACTCAGAGTTTCACTTGTGCTTTACACAAGTTAAATTATTATCACAAGTTATTCTCAACTTACTGGACAGTAACTTTTCCGAACATAGCTGAAGATTACAAGCTAAACTTTCAGACGACTGGAAGATAATAGCTCCAAAGGTAGACTATTAAACATTTCTGTTGTACATGTTCATCCACTGTTGAAGTCTCTTGAAACTCCATGAAGAGTTTGTAGTGCTGGGAGGGACACTATTTGATTTGATTTTGTGGTGTGATATAACAAAGGGCACCACCACAGAGCCTTTCATTCCTGAGGCATGTTTTAAAAGTGATAATAACTTAGAGATTGACTAGACTAGAATTTAGTTTTACACCCCTGGATGGTTCACCCTAATCCACCCCGAAGCTCATTGTTCTTGTTTTCCATTATTTCAGCACAACTGTTTGACATATTTTATCAACTATGTAATCTTCTTCAATAACTGGACACTGACACTTGTTGCACTGTAATCAGATGGGCAATTTATCAGACTTCAGTGTGAAACCTTGAATCTGTAATACTGGTCTTGGTGTGCTTAAATAAATTTATACATTCACTTCACATTGGATTTTTCGAGTTGTAAAATTCAAGTTCAGTCTCTTTGCTTTCATTCTCACAGTTTATCAGCTTAGGGAGTGATTAAAGGTCTTCTGGCTGTAATGAGTCTTACATCTGTTAGTCTGTGCTTGCATCATCTATTATAGGATTCAGGGCAGTGAGCAGATACTTTCCAGGAGATGCAGAGAGTTCTGACAAGTAAAAATGGTGTAATACACGTATATCATACGTCAAACGCTTACAACTGAATTTGATAATCAGCAAAGTGATCAACTTAAAAAAAATCTTTCAGAGTCAAAAATCTGTGTTTTTCTGAAACTCACACAGAAGTTGACACTCAGGTCAAGTTTTCACTGCCACCAAAAAAACGCTGAGATAGATACGGCAGTCTCACTGACACGCTGTGTTGAAATGCACAAGGAAATGCAAACAGGCAGGAAACTCCTGCAGCAAGCAGCCAAACAATTCGGCTTTCCCCCTCACCGCCCTGTTTATGGCCTCCCCCTGTTTGTTTGTAGAAGTTGCAGTGTATCTACACCAGAAGAACACCTTCCTCTTCCTGAAATAACTACATACAGTAGTAGTTGTACACACTTGTTTAATACAGTAAAACAACAATACAAAATATAGCAACAATAGGAGAAATATAACAAAAAAAAAAATCGCATTATTCTTTGAGTTTGTTAACTCAGCTTGTCCTTTTTGCTCATTGTCACATGGATGTGGTAATGAGCATTTTAGCAGTTTGAAACAATCTCTATTTTTGGTTACTAAATAGCATTACTGTAAACTAATATGTTATTTAGATATGCAGCGACAATGTGCTCTGAAAGACATAAATCTGAAATCTAGTTGTACAGTTCACACTGGCATAGTTTGAAACAAGAAAAGCTCTCAGAGAGCGCAGTACTCTGTCAAGGCTGCTCAATCATTGTATGATTTCCGACGGATGACATCTTTAAACAATTTGTGGTCAGCAGCAGTCGATTTGTAGTAGGATAGTAATCACATGACCATCAGAGCAGGCAGCTGATGTAGTGTTCACTTGTTGTCATAGTTACAGTGACACTATCTTGTAATGATACAGAAATCCTTAACAAATCTGTGGATCCAGACTATAAGCCACATCACTGCCCAAATCTAATGAATTGGTCCTTGTGTCATTTTTATCTTCCCTGAAAATTTCATCCAAATCTGTTAATCTGTTTTTAAGTAATGTTGCCAACAGACAGACAAACCAATGCCAATCGTCACATAACTCCACCGCATCCCTTGGCAGAGTAATAAACACACGTTTGTTCTTTTCAGTATAAGACAGTCAAATCTAAACACAGTTATATACATTTGCTACAATTAAGTAGATTCACACCTCTTACTGATGTCAGGACATCAAACACCCATAACTCTGTTTAGGAACCAAATTTCAACCCATAGTCAGCAGGGTCAAGCTTTCAAGCTTTTCAGTATCAAAGAAATTAGACTTTACATGAAGCAGATGTGAGAAATGGTGACAAATAGGTTTTATAATAAAAACACAGTGGGGTAGCCAGGTTTGAATGCAGATCACACAGTCTCAAACTATTTTGAAAACACATCTACTTGCTGTATAAAATAAAAACACAGGTATGAATACAGATATTTCTTTATGCGGATACAGACTCCTATAGTTTAATTCTCATTTTTTTACTTGGGAGCCACTAAAATATTTCCATGTCTTTATGTTTTGTACAAAAACATGGTGCAGTTATGTGCTGATCAGCGTACCTTTGTCCGTGTGTTTGTCTGTTTGCAACATTACTCAATAACAAACAGATTTGGATGACATTTTCGGAGAGGGTCAGAAATGACACAAAGACCAACTGATTAGATTTTGGCAGTGATTCGGCTTATAGTCCAGATCCACAGATTTGTTAAAGATCTCTGTATCATTGCAAGATAGCGGCACGGTGTCACTGTAACTATGACAACAAGTGAACACTACATCAGCTGCCTTCTGACGATCGCATTATTGCGATGCTGCTACAAATCGACTGGGACTTATCCATCGGAAATTATACAAGGAACAATTGGTTAAATTGTGGGGGTGTTTCCGAGTTCCATCAATTCCCGCTGATGTCTACATATTTAGGTCACGTGATTCGGTATCCGTACATAACGTACACATGCATAACACACACTTGTGCTCAGCGCAAGGTCATTTTGTTTGTGGGTACATCTATATTAAATGGCCACATTCTATGGTGCCGTGATTTGTAATCATCAATAACAAATAATCAAATCCTGCATTTCTTAAAAAAAAAAAAAAAAAAGCTGCATTTCTGACAATGCCATATGGGGGAATGAACAGCCTTGACAGAGTACTGCGCTCTCTGAGTGTTTCTCTTGTTTTTTTTTTTTATATTATCTTAAAGTTTGTGCCACATCATTAACTGTATCTACTTTAATATTGCCGATTGATGAAATATCAGCCATTAGTAGACACATCTGTGCATCTTATAGGCTTGGTGGAAAACGTGTGCAAAACTGTGGATGAGTCTAGTTTTTCTCTTTGCCTTTCATTTCTCAGACTGTGCCCACTTATAATTTGCCAGAAATCAGACTTATCTGTGGTCAGCCTTATGATCCTTAAGATAGAAGAACCAAAAACACAATGCTGCAAGCTCAAAATGGATGTCGCTTGGGTGAAAGGGCTGACATGTGCCCAGCATCAGTCACAATTAAAGCAAATTCAGAGTCATCCGTTAACTTGCATTTTTTTGTGTGAGAAAATCTTCAAAGACAACGTTAACAACATGCAAATACAGAAAGACCTCCTCTCAGACCTGTCATTCTGCTTTAATTAGAAATAAAATCCAAATGTGTGCTGACATAATGAAACAGCCAAAATCCAAATGCACAGCTATTTATTACTTTTTCCATGCATGCTTTTGGAGCTGCTTAGGGCTTCTCCAGTTCATCACCTAAAAAAAAACAAAAAAAAAAAAAAAACACAACAACCCTGCCACTCGTACAGACAGAGCCCCACCTCACCACATGCATACACAAACACATATTCATAATCTGACACTCATGGATGTTTCAAAGAGAAAAGAGGCAATACAATGTTATGCCTTTTCCCAAAACCCTGAGCTCCAATCTGATTAGAGGGAAGATCAAAGGGAGGCAGTCAGGTTTTTCTGCATGGGGCCTGGCTCTAATTTGCCTGAGGGGACTCAGAGCACAAGTAATAATCATATTTATTCCATTCACTCAGGTTCCATTTCTCTCTTTCCTCTTTCTTGGTTGATGTCTCTCTTTAACAATTTCTCTGTTTTTGCAGCAGCACTCCTTCATCATTCCTTCCTCTCTCCCATCTTGCCTGTTTGTCACCACTGCTCTTAAAAGTTCCCCTCCTCTGTTTTGTACCTGTACTCAACTACCTCTCTCTCCTTCTTCGTTTCCTCTTTCTCCAACTCAGCTTCTCAGATCTTCACAAGTTCCAATGATGGGTAAACAGTTCTTTTGTTGTTTAAGCCAATTAAACAGCATAAAGTTCCGTTCTCCTCTGCGGCGGACTAACAGCGTTTCCTTTGTGTATTCTGCAAATCTCAGACAGCTCCGAGCTTCAGCGGGGGATCGTCATCGTTTTATTTAAACATGGCAAGAATTAAAATTCCATTTGTTATCACTGTGCTGAGGTTGATTTTGAAATAAACATTATTATCAGCTTTGATGTCAGTAAAGACATTTAGCCTCCCTCAACACTACGAATACCTGATTTTGGTGCACAGAGTGTCTGTAATTGGAAGCAGATATTACCTGAATGTAGAGGAAAACACCAGTTATTATTCAGCAGCTGAACTGAGTCGATTTAACTTATTTGAAGTGTTCATCAAGACACAAACAGGGCTCCATACTATATTCAGTTTTTTCGCTATTTTCTGTGAAAATGAAACAACAAAAATAAGAAAGCAATTCGACTGGCTTACCAAAAATTGTGTTAACAGTACTGTCCTCCCAATGAGTTGTCATTAGTCAAAGTTTGACATTTAGCTGGCAATAGAAAATGTTCCAATGAACACAAAAATAGTTAATGGTTATTCACAGATGTAAAACTTCAATAAAGGCATGAATTCAAACAGAAATCAGAATCAAATTAGTAATCTTTTATTCTGAGGCCATTTAAGATCCAACTTTGAAAGATAGACGATTCCTGCACCACAGAGCAAGTAGTTACCATTTTGCAGCTATTCAAAACAAGGTATTCACACAATTTCAAACCTAATTTGCAGCAAAACAAAATGAAGCAAATATATTGTAATTTAAAACTCAGTATAATAAAACAGACCTTGACAAAGAGTGTACAAGATAACAACTTTCAACACCCAGTCCCAACCCTCCCTGTGGGAAGGATCTTGCAGGACATTGGCATTGGGGTGCAACTGTAGTGAAAAAGCCTACAATGTGTGTTGACTGCCATCATATATCTTTTCAGTTGCAAAATCCCACTGCAGACATCAGACACTGAGATCAGGTGTTTAGCCCTTAATAACTTTTGTGCAAATCCAATTATTATTATTAATATTAATAATAATAATAATAATAATAATAATAATCATAACATTTAGAATAAATAATAATCCCTGCCTGTTTTTTTTTTTCTTCTCCAGAACATTTTGAAAGAATACAGCACAAAAGACCTGTTGGAACAGTATGTAAGCGGTCTCCCTCCCTCTGTGAATTCCATTTGATGTGCTACTTTATAGTCCAAAACCTGCCACAAACCATAACAGGAATTTCAGCAAGTCAGTTTAAGATTTACATGACCCCAACCATTTGTTGACTGGTCTCAATCACTGGAAAATGTGGTTCTCACCTGGTGTGACTCAAAACACAAAATCCTGGTAAAAGGTTTTATTCTTAAGTTCAAGATCCCATCAAATGTGTCAAGAACAAGTTTGAATGGCAGCTTCTTTAAGTTCTATAGAAGCTCCTCTTTTCTCTCAACTTCTGCACAGGGAGGCCATAGGTCAGTGTCAGAGAAAGACAAAAGTGTCTGAGGTGGAACAGATGAAGTGTCTCGACACTGAACCTGAGCTGTCCAGCTAAAATTGTAGAGAGTCTTTTATCCACATTGAAGCAACTTATTCCACAAAAAAAGTTTGGGAAATACAACTACTGGAGCAAAAGAAGGAGCTTTAACTTCTTAATTGCAAGTGCCACCCACTTCACCGTAATCATACTTTTAATTTGAAGTTCTTAACTACATGATAAATGCAGCACTGTTTCTTCAAACTATACTTTCTACCACAGCAACTGTACCGAATGCTACTACTTCTAATATGCTGAATAGCAAAGAACATTTTCCTTCTAATTTATAGATAAAAAGAGAAAAGAAATGATCAGCCCAAAGTTCAGTCAGTTATTTTTCTTATTAATGCAAAGTTGAAAGTGATGCTGTAATCTGTTACAGTGGCTGATGTAACCTTGGGTCTCAAATGAGTTATAGATGAGCTGACACTCGCTGAAAATCTATTGAACAAAATCTAAAGTTTCATGGCCAATTTATTCTAGTGAATTGATGTGATACTCTCTAACAGAGATGGATGGCTCGATAATGTCATCCAGAGACAAATTTCAGCTGCTCAGCTGACAGTGAGTTGGAGGATGAACTGCTGAAAGCATCTAATGTGATTTTGTGGGGACATATAACACACTTTCTGCCACATCAGAGGCAAAACGTTTCCACTTGTTCTTGATGTAAAAACTTTGCCTCCAGGTCAATTCTTTCCAATTGATGCAATCTAAAGTAGCTCAAAGAGTTTTGATGTTTCTCTCTAACATTTTTTTGTTGTTTTTAATTTTGCGTTATGCTCACAATGCATTAGAACAGGCTATCAGGCTGTGAAAATTTTGAAATAAAGCTTCTACTAGTAACAGAATCTTTCTTTAACAAGTACGTCTGTAGCTTTCACATAGTCTTCACTGTGAAATTCCACATAAATTGCAAGTCAGGAATTACAAGTCTTATGTCAAGAAAAAGTCAATTCTAAAACACTAAGTTCCAAAGGTTGCAAGTTAGAAACTAAGGCAAGTTCCAAAGCAAAACCAACACCCAAATCCAATTAATGAGTTAAGACCAGCAAGTCCCAGTGGTAGAACAGGTTTTCAGCCAAATTCCAAGTCAAATCCAGAAGCTTCTAAATAAAGTTCAAAGTCAAGACAGAATGTTCTCAAATCAAGACCAGAGTCAAAACCAACAAGTTCCAAGCAAGATTTGCAAGTTGTGAGTCCAGATCAACAAGCCCTCAGTGAAATCCCAAGCAAAGTTGAGTAATTTCCAGCTGAAATCCCAATTCAAGACTCATGCCAAGAACAAGACAAGACCAAACATTGCAAATCGCCTTCCAATACAATCCTTAGTAAAGTTACAGGTAAAGACCTGCAAATACCAGTAGAAGGTTCAAAACAAAACCAACATGTTCAAGCCCAAGTCATGATACACAGTACACCAATCCATCCCAAATCAAGTCAAACATGTCCTAAATCCCAAAAATTGCAAGTGAAGACTCAAGGCAAGCTCCAAAGCAAAACCAATGTCCAAACCCTGCTCATGAGTCAAGATCAGCAAGTCCCAACACTAGACCAATCTTGATTCAAATTCTAAGTCAGAATAAAAATCAACAAAGATAAGTCCAGAGATAAAAATTAACAAATCAAGACCAGCAAGTTCTGAGTGCAGATCAACAAGTCCCAAGTCAAGCAAAGATGAATAACTCCCAGCTGAAATCCCAGTTGATTGCCAACAAGATTCTGGTCAAAAACACATCAAAAACAAATCGGGTCCCAATTGAAGGTTAACAAATGTCATGTCAAGAACAAGCCAAGACCAAAACATCCCAAACCACATCTCTAGACAAAATCAAGTCCCTGAAGTTGCAAGTAAAGAGTCAAGGCAAGCTCCGCAGAAAAAACAACATCCTGACCCAAAAACAAAATGAATTCCCTTTTAAAGTTACAAATAGATACCTATAGATCCCAAGAGAAGCTTGGAACATGTCTCAACCTAAGCCATGGGTCAAGACTAGCAAGTCCCAATGCAACAAGTCTCGAGTCAAATTACGAATCAAGGCTAACAACTTGTATATAAAGTTCCATGTCAAGACAAAGTCATCCCAAATCAGGTTCAGAGTCAAATAACAAACATAAACCAATAAGTACGACATCTCGTATATTTGCAGGTATGTTATGGTGGGGGCTGGAGAACCCAAGCGCAGACACAGAAACTGGCAGAAAAGTAAATAAAGGAAAGAGTTTTATTAAACCAGATAACTAAACCAATACATAAATATAGAACGGAACTGAGGGGACAGAACTAAACCAAAACTACTAAAACTCTACAAGCAACTATGATTACAAAAACAGAAGTCTACAAAACTGAACTATTAACAAAACTAAGCTAAGGAGGGGTACTCACAAGATGGGGGAACTGAACAGAAGGGGTAGGGATGCAGGCTCAGGAAATCTGGGGTGAATGGAGACAAGACTGGAGCTACTGGCTGGAGACAAAAACAGGGCTAGAAGAACTGAGTCCAAGTGAGGGAAATCCAGTGGAGGGGAAAACAGAGTCTAAAAACTGAGTGCAAAAACAGAGTGCATGAAGGCATGTAGGTCAATGATCCAGCAGGGAGTGAATGAGAGGACAGAACTTAAATAGGTGGAGGTGAGGTGGAGAACAGGTGAATGGACTAATTACTGCAGGTGACACTCATTGCAGTAATCAGCTGATGGCAGAATGCAGGCAGGTGAAACAGGGAAAGCAGGAGGGTGAGAGACAGGGAGAGAGAGACATGACGGAGAGGTGACAGACAGACAGAGGGAGCCAGAGAGAGACAGGTCAAAACACAAACAGATCAGGACTCAAGGAAGAAAGGAGGAGAAAGAGGAAGAAGGGAAAGAAGGGCAGGGGCTAGAGCAGGATCATAACAAGGTATTAAAAAAACCCAAAGCATTGCTTCAAAACTTTGAAATAAACTTTTTAAATGAACAGAGCTGATCAGCCATATTTGTGATTTTTTCCCCCCACTGTTAGGGTTTGTAATGGATAGCATTTAATCAAGTCTGAATCCAGTTTTGAATATTTTTGGATTTTGGTTCCAACTTTCATAACTTAGTATGAAAAGTGAAAGTGGGATGAAGATCAGGAGCAATGTTAGTGTTACAGAGTGATGTTTCTTACACTTCAGAAATGATTTTTGGAGAACAGATAATGATTTGTAGAAATCGCATTAACCAGAAAATGGGCAAGTGTTGTACAGTTTTCATTTATTAAATTGGCTAAAAATGAAAAGCATGCTTACTTGTGGGGTTTAATATCCAGGTGTGATAATCTGTTGCCTGTAAAATGATCAGATTTGCCTCTTTTCTCCATTTTAGTTGACCACCCTGACTGATTTTGTTATGATGTGTAAAATAAACCCAGAGAGCAGTACTAGCTAATATATCACCTCATTGCTGGTGGCCTTAGTCATGGGTAAATATATATTAACTAAATATTTTATAAAGCCAAAATGTTGAGAGCATACTTAGCTTTTATTCAGGGACTTAAATGAAGATGTGATTTCATTGCTATTATAGTCTCCTCGGGCAAATTGGTGCAATTCTGAAAGCTGCAGATCTTAATGGAAACTGTGTTTGTTAATGTAATAATAAATAAAGTTAATGGGCTAAACAATATGACACCCATAAATATAAGAAATCATCCAAGTATTAACATTTAATGCCTCTAAAATGGTGCTTTCTCACTCACATTGTAACATGTTAGCACATTTTTCCAACTCAGTTTCACCAGAGCTCATGTAAATGTATTTATAAAAAGGCAGTGGTAAATATGAGAATAAAAAAATCTAAAATAATCATTAGTATAGCAAATATTAAGTCGCATCTGAGGTAGTTTGTATACTTTCTCTTCTATATAATCAGGCTGTGTGTGACAAAGAAGGGCACACACAGATGGTGGGCAGCCACCCAGAGAAGATTCATGGGTTGACTATTTAAGCTCACTTTAGATTTTCTTTCTTTCTTTGTTTCTTTCTTGATTTTTATTGTCTCCTGTTCTTCTACCTTCACTCTCTCTGAAGTCCAGGAATAAGGTATAAATCATTTATCTATTAACTTGCTGAAATGCAACAAGCATCTCTTTACTTTCATGGTTCATGTCCACAGGATCCGTCACTTCAGGGCTTATTTATTGTGTATGTGAGAAGCCCTGCAATGCATTACGGTAGTATTGCAGAGTGTTTTGACAGACAAGGTGTTGCATTGCTCACTTCTCCTTTGCAAATAGCTGAGATTTCAGCTATTTAATGCAAAGGGGTCTCGAGCATGATTGGATGTCTTACAAAAGTTTGGAAAACCTTTAAAACTTAAGTAATGTAAATCTGAAATTAGGACCGATTTAGCTACGTTATAGGTTATTTCTGTGTTTTCAGAAACGTGATGCTAAAGCCAACTTACGATTCACGTTCTTAGGCGCAACATTGTCTGCAACTGATTAGATGACGCCTCGCTTGGAAGCTGTCTGCTCCTGAATTTCAAACCGGATCAACATGGCGGCATGTTTGGAAACTTTCTGTTTTATTGAGAATACAGTTCAGCAAAATGTGTTCCTCAAAACATCTAAGGTGAGAAAAAACAATGTATTTGCAGAATTTCTTTTCCTTTTTGATTAACAATTGTTAGTTTAAAAGTTTTTGATAGTTTTACAAGAGGTGGGCTCATAGTCTGTGTTTCTTGTTTGCATAAAGTAGCCAAGACCTCAACTTTAGGGAAAGGAGTTGTAGGCAACACGACGCCACCAGTATGCATTGCAGGGTGCTTCACATGAATAATGAACAGGTTGCATTAGAATGAAGAATCCTGTGGAAATTTGCCAAGCACAAGCATACTAATTTACAAACACATAATGAGGATGCATACACTGGAACACTATTTAATGACACTGTCCTGTTTCACAGTGCGGAGTTGAAAGAGGAGGGCTTATGGTATGAATGACTGAGAAGAAAAGGCGTTGGGCAGCATAACAAAATGAGGCCAGTGGTATACTTTTCACATCCATAAATGAGGTCCACTACAATCCTGGTAAATTTTGTCATCTGCCTAAGTTTGCAGGAACTGAACTTTTCTGTGGACGTTGCTACAATGGCAGTGGGAGTGCACAGTCGGCAGTAATGTGCATAGAGGAGATATGTATATAGGAATCCACTGCACGTGTGATACAAATGATCCAAGTGAACTACAAAATAGAATAAACTAGAGAACTAAATAGAATTTAGATCAACTACATGTGGTGTCTGTGTTCATGTCTACAAGGAAGTATATCTTGGTTTAAGGTGTAAGGAGGATGGAAAGGGTGAAGGGAAGCAGAAAGGAGAAGAAGATGGTAAAGGGGGAAGTAGAGATAATTTGGTGGTTAAAGAAAGACACATGTAGGAAAAGAGGAAAGAGCCAGGATGAAGGTTGAGAGGGATGATAAGAGGGATGAGATGAGGAAAATGAAGGGATGAAGGGAAGAGTCAAGCTGAGCAAAAATTCCATGAAGTGAAAGACGCACAGAGTAAGAAAAAGTAAGATGTAAAAGGAAGAGGGAAGTAGTGAGGAGCTTCAAGAGAGTGAAAGACAGGGAAGATGGGAAAGAAAAGAGGATGAAAATGCAGGATGATAGCATGTGAGGACCTCTAGTGACACCTTGCAAGTGAAAAAAACTGAACATTTCTACCTCAAAGCAATGTGCCAAATAGACACAGAATTGGACACATGGGGTTTTATATGTAACAAATCTCGGCAATTGGTTTCTGGTTCAAACATAAATGGCTGAATTAACGTTACAGCTTGCCATCGTGTAGTGTCAGGTAGTTTCACGATGTTTGAGCAGAGATGTAGGTGTGCTGACCTGCAGCAAGCAGAGAATAGAGGCAGAGACTTCATTGATCTGCACACAATAGAGGAGGCAATAGTGTTGGGTTACATCGAAGCCCTTGTAAGGGATTATTTACATGGAAACATCTTCTAAATGTTTAACTTTGATACACAGTGATGAGTGTTAGGAGTTCAATCAAAAGAGTGGGAAGTAGGCAAAAGGTGTAAGAACCATGGATGGGTGGAAAAAGAACAAGGAAGGGGATGATGTGGGGGAGAACAGAACAAACAGGAAGGAGAGCCGACTGGAGCAAGAACAAATGTTGAGGCTACTTTCGTCACAGGGCACCAGAGAGTTGGGATAAAAGCCAGTTAGCAGCCGGCTGCAGATTGAATCTGTCATTGTCACCTTGGTTTTGACTGTCTCAACTTTGACTGTGGCAGGAGAGGAAGCGCATCCTGCTTACCAGAGGGTTTCATCATATCCAACATGGAGCTCACTTACAATTATCACACAGTTTTTTCTCTTCTCAACAACCAAAGTGACACTAAGCTTCTCTCAGATATGATGTGGTTGCTTCCACCTCTGGGACTGGAAACTCCATCAAAAGACTTTCTTCAAAGGTAGGTACATTTCCTCTGTTACATGTAGTTGAATAACTTTTTTTCAGTAAATTGTCCTTATCGGAGTAGCTTTTTTGCTCTTTGAAAGTTTTTTTTGAGAAAGAGTGCCTACTATTACTTTGAAGTTTTGTTTTTTCAAATTTCTATAAGAGGCTGGGGTACTGATCCCAGGTCTGCTGGTGCTCTGCTGTCCTACTGTAGCCATTATCCTAATATCTCCATTCACACCAGAATAATGACTCACATTTACACAGTCAAGATTGACATTTTTATTGTCAATATTACAATACTGAGATTACTCAGACCCTATAAGAAATGCAGTACATAGAACTATCACAGTCAAATCCCTTCAACTGCAGGAAACACATTTTAAAGATAGAAGGGTGAGTTTCTCTTGACCTCTGGGGAAAAAAAAGGTCCCTTAGCCTTGAGGTTCTTGCCTTCATACTGCACTGCAGAAACTCTAAATCTTAACAAGTGTATTTGTCTTATTTTGAGTCAAAATGTCTCATCCCACTTGATTTAAGATAAATTCACTTAACAAGAGACATTTCAGCAAGATGGCGGGATTTGTTTTAAGACAATGCATCTTAAATATCTTGTTAAGTCAAACAATCTTGAAATTATCTTGTTTAGAGTTGAATATTACAAGAAAACTCAAAATAAGTTTAACCCTCGTGTCGTCCTGCGGGTCAAAATTAACCTGTTTTAAAGTTTGAAAATGTGAGAAAAAAATATTTTCACTGTGAAACTTCAGATGTGCACATTTTCAACATTTTTGGGAAATCTTTGAACATTTTTTGGTGGAAAAAAAGAAATGTTAAAAATGTTTCTTAAGAACATTCACAAAAAAATCTACCAAAATCCATCGAATTTCACTGGATTTTGGTTGATTTTTTTGTGAATGTTCTTCAAGAAAATATTATAAGTTTTACTGATATATATGCAATCACTTTAGATATTTTTAGGATTTTTTGGAAGATTTTTACTAATTTTTTGAAAATATTTACAAGAATTTTCTTGCCAAATTTGGGGGACTTTAAAAATGAAATTTTTAAGGGAAACTTTTAAGAAATTATTGGAATTTTCTTCCTGAAGATTTTGCAAATTTTCAGAAATTTGGGAAATTTTTTTGCAGATTTTTTGTTTTTTTTTTCAGACAAGGAAATAATATTTTTTGGTGCCCGTAAATGAAGACAGCAGGAGGGTTAATACATCTCAAATTAGGAGGATACATGAAACCAAAAAGTTATTTTTTAATGTAAAACTACCATTTTTTTTAAGCATATCTGGCTTATTTTAAGACACCTAAGCTTGACAATCCCGGTAAAATACAGCTTAAAACAAGTTTTCTCGGCTAATTTTAAGATCTCAATATTCTAAAAATATCTTATTTCAAGAAATCTTACCAAGCCATTTTTCACTTGTTCTATTGGCAGAATTTTTTCACTTATTTCAAGGTAAAAGTTCCTTGAAATAAATTTTTTTTTCTCGTTTTGAGACGGCGTTTTTTCCAGTGTGTGTGAACTATGTCCTGACGGTTGCATGACCCACCATTTACAGGGTGAGTGGAGTCCTTCATCATGCAGGAGGTCTTTACCCTGCACCATCAGAGGTGTAAATGTCATCTTCTGCATGGTCTTCACCACCTGCTGTAGGACTCTTTACTGCACATACTGGATGGATGGGTGGATGGATGGATGGATGGATGGATGGATGGATGGATGGATGGATGGATGCATGGATTTGCTATACCCACTTTCTCCTGTGGAGGGGTCGCAGGGCTTATCCCAGCTGACATAGGTGAGAGGATACACCTTGGAAAGGTTGCCAGTTCATCACTAGGCTGATCTACAGAGATATAAAGCCATGCATGTTCACACCTTCATCCACTTTGCCGTCTTCAAGTAACCTATCATAAATGTCTTTGGACTGTGGAAGGAAACTGGTTGGAAAACCCACACAGGTCTAAGGCAAACCTGCAAACTCCACACCGGACAGCCCCAGCATGTTTGAACTCAGGTAACAACTGCACCACCATGTTGTCCATCTAGCACCAATTTTGGTCTAAAATCCTATTTGACATCATGTTAGCATATTGGTATTAGTTAGGTTTACATGTCAGGTTTATATAATGTTAGTATGGATACTGGAAGTTTAGACTGAACCTGCTGTGGTCTAAGTCCACATGATCCATCACTTCATCACCTCCCATTTATTATATGTGAAATACCCCACAATACATTCTGATTGCGTTGTGTGCCATTTCAAGAGATGGAGCGTTGCACTGCCTGCTTCTCGTTTGCATAAAATTATGGTCTCAGCTACATTATGCAAATTGGGTGCATCTAGCAGGGGTCTGACAAACTGTGAAACTTTTGGAAAACGTTTAACTTTTGCTAGTCTACAATGAAGACAGATTGAGCAACTTATTTCTCAGCTCAAATGTTTTCAGGAGCACATTTTGCCAAAAATGTTTTTGCAATGAATAAGGAAAGTTTATGAGTGAGCAGCTATGTTGCTCTGGTTTGAAATCAAGGGTTTAATCCTCTTGAGCATCAAGTGTTCAATGCTGGGAAGGAGCACAATCCTCTGTGTGTAAAAACAACCCTGTGGAGACATACCATCAGCCTACAGGTTTATGAGAATCACAAAAAAAATCAATGTGTTTCAAATTCGTGCCAAATTTGACATGGTGCACTTTTTAAAGGTGGGAATTATGCCTTTTTATACCACAATTGTTCTATTTTTAACATTGAAAGTTGAGAAAATAATTTCTGTTTAATTCAAGTGAATTAACGCTGGATTTAAATGGGATACAAGGAGTTAATGGAAATCCAGCTGCAGGAGACTGCAGCCCCTCCCACCAGAAATAAAATCCATTTTCACCAAACTCTGTGACTTGAGAACATGCAGACTTCACACAGAAAGGCTCCAGCCAGCCAACAGATTAGAACCCAGGAACACCTAACCACTGTAGCACCATACCAATGTGCAAGCCCAGGAGCTCCAACCTGACCATCTGTACAACTGCTCCTCCAGTGCAGAGAGGAGGAATGGTGCGGCAAGCTACAAGAGCTAGATCAGACACTTTTTCCTTTTCCCACTGTCAGAGTTTGGCTTTCAAACAGAGCTAGCAGTTAATATTACAAGACCACAGTGCAGAGTGTGGCGAGCTCCAGCTGTGAAAGCTGGTGTGGGATCAGTACATCAGAGAGTGTAACTGCCGTATATCATGCTTCAGAATGACTCTCTAGCTCTCTGTGGTAAAGTCTTTGTGATTGTACTGTCGTCATTCATGCAGCCTGATGAAGAGAGTCAGAAAATAGACAGACATCCTCTATTATCTGTGGACATGACTGATAGATTCAAACCACAAGTGGTCTTCCTCTGCTAAAAGTGAAGAAGTAAACAAACATGTATTTAATAGGGAATTTATGATGAGGAATGACCCCACTGTCTAAATAACTCATCTGATGTTAGACATATTCTACAAAAATGTTGTACTCACACTTTTATTTGGTTAAGAAATGTTTCCACAGACACAGCCCCTATAATAATATGCAGGCCATAAATGTCCATTACACCGTTTTATGATTTGCTGCTTCATTCAGGTGAAAAATGTGGAGCTCCTTAGTTTGACAGTGTTATTTAAATGTCGGCCAATTTTCAAGAAGATTAGGTACAGATTTGGTGACTTCAGTAGTTCTATTATGTATAATGGAATTATGCCAAGGTTTAAAGACACATGTTCTCATTCTTTGTGTCTTTTTTGTTTTTTTTAAATTAATGTGATTAAGACGAAACAACATGCAAGAAGATACTTAAAAGATAGAGTAATGTGATATTTACATTCCTTTGTGACATGCTAGTTTTGTGATCACACTTCAATGAAGGTACAAATTGGGAATATTTTCCGTGTTCATACAAAGCAGATTGTCTCTTCAGAGATAAATACATTCACATTTTTAATTCATAATGTTAATGTTTACTTCTGTGGCTAAGATGTTGTCAGTCATTTCAAAGTTTGTCACTACTCAAGCTGTTTTTTTAAGTAGATACGCTTGTTCTTTAACTTCAGCTTTAAAGATTACTTTTGCTCCAACCTGACTCCTTGTTTTTACAAGATAACAAGATTCACTCAAGTACAGTTTTTGCTTTCTCCATCCACCTCTGTTTATCATCTATGAAGTCCTAGATGCTGCAGTAGAAGACAACTGGACTTTTATTTTTGGTTCTTGAGAACATTTCACTTTCCATCCAAGTCAATTTCTGTTGGTTTGCACTGGAACTAAGCTGAATCCTCAACTATGGTTTTATGATCTCTTCTGGTTGCCAGAACCTTTAATTAAGAAAATCAAGTTGGAGCATGTGGAGCAACATTTGAAACTTGATTTAAAAAAAAAAACAAAACACAGCAAACTTATAAATAGAGTATAATTCCATCACCTTGATCTTTAGAAAGGCTGTGCAGACTGCACTAACTATAAGTAACTATATATTCAGCTCTTGTAACAGTCAGTGAAAAACAGAGACAGCTGCTAATCTCTGAACAGGGTTTCAAATCTCTGAATCCAACTGAATATCTTATGAAGAATAGTCTTTCTAAACATATAAGTATATGTTTAGAAAGACTATTCTAGACTATTATACTGTTGTATTTCCTCTATTATAGCTGCCATTCTTCTTATTACATTAGTATGTGTTGGGAATTATATTTATTAGTTCTTGTTTGTTCTGAGAGACATGTCATACTCTCTCAGGATATACATTAATTGTAATGTTACTCAATATCTGGAAAAAAAAAACAGAATTTGTGTGTGGCTTATATAAAGTGTGTGTATTTTTTAGCCTGTAACGCAATAATTAAAGCACAGAGATGAAACTGTGGTGGTTCTATGGCTTCATTAAGGTTATACAGTATAAACAAACGGAAAATGTGCCTGGAATTGGATCTCCATGCTCTTTGTAAACTCAAAGTAAAGTCTTACTTCTTTTACTTTTATCATTATTATTTCTCTGCTGCTGCAACAGTTAAATATGCCGACATGAATCATTAGTTCAATCTGAAGCTGGTGACACAGCACACAGTTTTAGAGTCCACTACTGCAACAGTTTGGCTTGCTGAGTGTGTGATGTATAATACATATTTTCAAAGTCTGGTTGGTCTAATTATCGGCTCTCAGCCTAATCCAATCAAACGGTGTTTGCACCTCATTCAACTGACACATTCAAATGGGCTCCACATTGCCACAGAAACTAGATCGGGAACTGTTTAGGAACAAAATTAAGTGCTGCAGTGGTTTCAGTAAAACACAGGTGTCCCTTGTGCAATTGCAGATGGAAAACATCACAATAAAATCATCCCAACACTGTGCAATGAAGTGTGAGCTTTCTTCCTCCATTGCAGAGTCAAGTGCAAGGAGCACACGTCAGATATGAACAATGTAAAACAACAAATGCATTATATAAGTGATAACAGAAATGTTTGACAGAATATGAACTTACATATTTATGTTCAGGTAGACTACAGATGTATAGCGCTTGTGTCAAGCTCAGGGCATTATGGCAACAGTAGAGGTGCATTCATTATTCAAAGAATTGCTAAGAAAACACCAGGTCTGCTTTCATGTCTTTGGCCTCCATACAGGCTCTTTGCATTGTTCTCATTAAGAATTCTGATGGCCTGAGGCTAAAAGGTTGTTGTGAGCGTCTTTCTCTGGTTAATAGGCTGCATTTTCTGGACCACAGTGGAAGGGAGATTATATTTTTAGGGTGACTGGGATCCTTGTTTTTCATTTTCAAGTAAAACTGTAACACCTGACATAGTTTCAGATGGAGGGAATTAGAGATGAACGTTGTTGACTGTACCATCTTCTGCTAGGAACCATTTCCAAACCAAAGGGACTCATTCTATGGCACATAAAAGTTCCTTAGAAGTTATCATTTTTGGACTACAACTGGAAATGTTTTTCAAATCAAAAGGACAATATCATTAGTGTCCATTCTTTCCAAGAGGTCAGTAACGGCAAAATGTGGGTCCTTTGTAGGCATCCAGTAAGTGCTTGAACCTGTTCTTTATTGACTCTAAAAGGAGAGATAGATGGGCTTTTGCCTCCTCATAAAGTTCTCAATCATCTCATTTGTCTTTGGGATGTTCAGGATGAGGTTGCTGTCTTGGCACCAGTATGAAACACTTCTACTCTGTCATTGTTACGGTGTTACGTGCAGATTCTTATCTGTCATCATCAGCATCAGTAAGGTGATTCCAAATTCTCAAACATACAGCCAAAAGCTACTTTCAGCAGCAACAAGTTTGTCAAAACCAATTTGATGATCATTTTGTTGTAAATCACAATGACAATAAAGATGTTCTGTTCAAAAAAGCTGATCTGTGTCTCAGGAAGCCATGATCTCACCATCAGAAGACACTGAGACAGCCTAAATCCACCAGAATGTGGAATAAATCCCCACCTTTACATTTAGTACCTAAAACCTTTGCAAGCAGTACACCTAGGAAGTCTTGTCACAACCTTAGTGAGCCCTTTTGCTGAAAATAAGGTTCAATTAGGTGTCCAGTGACTCAGGACTGCCTGCCAGAGAGTTAGAGTTTTGTACTAAGCTGTAGTCTCTCTCTCTTTTCCAAGATTTTAGATAAAATCAATGGCATCACTAGTGAATTTGTGGGGCGGTAAGCAAATTAATTGGTTAAATGTGTTAACCAATATGGGAGCAGATCCAGAAGAACTTCCCCAGACCTCTGTAGGCCCACCTCATGTTGCTTAAAGGCTTGGCTCCATTTGTTTCAACAATAATAACACACACAAATTTCTGAGACAGTTACTGGCCGTTGAGAATTGCTGTTTCTGCACATCGACGATGATCGTTTTTAAATATAAATACCATCCCAACAAAGTCACAGGAGTACAGAGCTAAACTGAAGTGATTAATTAAGCATTTAATTGCAGCAGAGGTGGTATTCACTGGGTCAGAAGGTTGTCTCAATTTAGATATTGAACACCTGAGGTAGTTCGTCAGCACAAGTGTGAAACTCAAGATTGGAGACACCAAGCATACATCTAAGGTATCTTCTGCTTGATTTATTAATCATTAATTCAGTGCAGTGTATGAGGTAAATGCTTTCTTCCTTGCATTGCTTCAGATGCCTTTGATGCTGTCTCCTTGCAGACACAGTTGTAGCTCTCAATAATGTTTGTCACAGCTATAACCGCTATATTAGTTACATCTTTGATCTTAATTTCACCCCACAGTTTTGGAGTATGGATACCTGTCAGTACCTGCACATATATTAATATGCACATCTCTGTTCAGCTGTCTGTATTATGGCCACCTTTGACTTTGATGTTATGCTTCTATCTGTTCCCAGCCCTCCCACACAGCAAAGCACAGCCAGCATCTAATAAGTGATAAAAAGGCTCTTGGCAGTTGACTGAAAGATAAATTGTCATTGTCACCTTGGTGGGAGTCTTTCTGAGGCAGGGAAGGGACTGCTTCCTACTTACACTGCAGGTTTGTCATCTCAGACATAGAACATTATGTTTTCTATCATCAGAACTAAATTCATTAAGAATGACAAAGACACAGAGAATGGGAGGGCATAGAGAGGATTACTGGAAAACCTGGGTACTGTGATAGGAAGTGGAGCACTTAACGTTATACACAAGTTTTCATGTTTACCATTACTCCATCTTGGAAACGTACTGTAGGACTTTGAAGGTATGTCAAACCCTACATCCCTCAAAGTCATAAGAGCTTATTGTAAATTGCATAGTTGTGTGATGCTTTTATAGCTTGTATACACACACACACACTCACACACACACACACACACACACACACACACACACACACAGACAGACATCCTTATTGATATTGTTTGACACGAAATCCCGCTGGGATGATCAGGCCGTATGTTGCTCTAGTAAAACCAGGTCTAGCTCAAGCTGCAACATGCACGACTGAAGAACGAAGCCAATAAATCACCAATTCTAAGTTTGTCAGGACTTTCGGGTGCTGCTATTATGCACCCTCAGGCCTCAGTGACTGTGGCACTTTTTTTTAAGTGTGCACAGTTCAACATAAATGGGAACTCTAAAAGGCAGCTGGTATGTGGAACAGCTAGTATTATTAGCTGCCTAATCAAATCAAATACAGGTTTGTAGCACTGAACAGTCTCAAGAGAGATTAAATACTGTCCTTGAATGCCCTGACCAGGCAGATGCCACTCTATCACCACATGCAATGCTTAAAGCCAAATTTTAAACACAGTACTGACTGAGTACCTAACATTGCTTAAGGATGTAATGTGTCCATGTATATCACTGTGAGTTAGTTTGGAAAGCAACTGAACAAAAATGTTCTCCAAGGGTGTGTTTTGAACTGACAGAGGTTCCTGTCTTCTCACACAACTTTGGCTTTTATGTTACCAAATACCCTCATATCTATAATTCATGGACTGATGAAGCTTCTTGAAGGGGAAAATCCTTCATGAACCTGAAAGAGAAATCCAGTTGCTTTAGACTGAAGTTTAGAGGATTACCATGATCTCAGTGACTGAGAATCTACACAGAGATAGTTTAGGTTTAAGCGAGAGAACATTTTTTTGATTGTAGGTGAGAGAGAGAAAACACGTTCACCTTCATCACCTTGCAGAGAGGCTACAACTACCACTGAATAATTTTTCATCTGATGGTTGTGGTCTTAACAAAAATGTTTACTTGTTGTTTAGTCAATAAAACACAAGGGCTGATCCTAAAACTGAGTGTTTTAAACATTTGTAGGAACAGCTTTAACTTCACTTTACTGCATCTCCACTATGCCTGCATAAAATTAACCTCTTAGTAGCAGCAATCAGGTGTAGCTATAACAAGAACCATCACAATATCCCATTTGCCCCACTGAGTCTGTAAAGAAAAAATAAATTTGAATTACTTTAAGAATTAGCAAATATTAAACAGAAAGGCAATTATCAAAATTTTCAATTAGGATGTGCAATTGCTCTAAAATTATTTAAAATGAGTCATTTTTTTATGAATACACACAGAATTTTCAATGGCATGTGATAAAGTATGTTATTTTTTTTTACCTCTATCCTTTCTGGACATTATCGCCCAATGAAAATCTCAGCTTTATGAGAGGGCTCATTTTGGAACATGGCCTTCCTCTTCTTGCAAATGGTATATACATCGTTATCTATGCTGGGCTTAACGATCAAATTGGCAAGACGTACATTTTATATTATGATCCAGTCTCTTGAGTGGGTAAGTACTATTATGACAAATTTCATGGAAATCTAAAATTATGACAAATGAGAAGAATATAAGCTACCTACTCAATGATACTGTACGCTCCGATAGACTTTCATCATTGCAATCCTCAGACAAGGACTTTTAAGACGCTCTCAAAGGAGACTTGTGTAATTGCATTTGGCCAAGTGATTGGACATTTTTGCCAGTGGTTTAGGTCCAAGTGGACGTCTGTGGCCAATGGCTTCAATATTACTGATTAATTTTTAGCTGTCTCAGCAAAAAGCTGTGCTCAACAGTTGGGCATTTTTGTCGATGTGGACACCTTGAAAAATGATTATCAGCAGAAAAAATGGGGTTTTAATGAAGTTTAAAAAAGTTTCATATCAGCCATTAGAGATATCAACAAACAAAACTATTTAAATCAGAAGTAGACAAGCCTATTTTGTTATCTATTTTGCTAAACACACCTTTTTATTTGAAATGTCTGAAAAGCCCTAATATACACAGTTGTGACTGACAAACACTACCAGTCAAAAGTTTCAGAACACCCCTATTTTTTCATTTTTTTTTTTCCTCTATAGCTAATTGCCTTTTCCTCACCACTTTTATAGCAACACACTAGGTTCTGCATACAATACTGTTCAAATAATGCTCTGGAGGGTGGGGTGCCACAGTGTGTTTCAGCACTACTTTTATGCAGACAGAGAGGGTTGTAAGTAATCAAGAAAAGTTGGAACACCTGTAGGATTTGTTAGCACCAACTTTCAAGGCTTGATCAACTTCTATTGCTGCAGAACAGCTTTAAGTTGTTAACCTATTTCTGTTCCCTGAAAAAGGTCTTTCTGTATAATTCTGAAATGTACATTAGTTTTCAATTTTGGGTAACCTTACCTTTGTTTTGTGTTTTTTTTAAACTTCTGGCAGTTCACCATTTACCTTTGTACAATTTCAAGCTATTTATTGGACTTGAACTACTTGAATTTCAATCAAAAACTGGAAAAACTGGGGCATTCTAAAACTTTGGAGTGGTAGTGTACATCTGTATAACACAGGTCACTCCTGAGATACATAATTTTTTTCAAAAGAACAGAGAGAAAAACAGAGACAAAGGCAAACAGTGACTCTAAGATGTGAAAACTGCCCAGATATTATAATACAACATGAGCATTTTTAAAGCTGTTACCTGAAAATACTAGCATTGAATGACTGCTTGAATCAAAGGTAAACTGATGCTGCCCTTAACTTTCAAAAAGATGAAGAAAACAGAAAATAAATAAAACAAAACAAAATTCCTTAACAACAAACCTAGAAGTAAATCCCTATATTCTTCTTAGTTT
Source organism: Amphiprion ocellaris (assembly GCF_022539595.1). NCBI lineage: Eukaryota > Metazoa > Chordata > Actinopteri > Pomacentridae > Amphiprion > Amphiprion ocellaris. The sequence continues at coordinate 28,307,480 of NC_072778.1, read as the reverse complement.
CCATCACTCTACAGGATTAAAAAAAATAAAATAAATAACTAAATTTGATGCTACTAACACTATTGTGCATGTATGTCCAAAGCCTTTTATGTACCATAGAGCACCACTGTTGTAACCTGATATGTGTGATGGTTTGTTAGAGTTATGTAGTACCATGTGAGAGATGGTCTTTAAACACTAGAAACTGGCAGCTACTTTAAAAAAAAAGTATTTGGCAGGTGACTGGATTAGCCATCAGCATACCTCTATATGTCACCTGCAAAGAACCAATCAGATATACAGTCAGTTTAAGCTGCTGTCACCAGTGACTGTACCTCACAGGATGGCAGATGGTCCGAACTATTCTGATTTGTACACAAGCACATACCTCAGCATCTTTCATGAACTGCCAGATCTCACTGTATCTCTGCTGCCTCATAAGGTCACCATTATCCAGATCATATCTTTATATCAAACTAACCATATTTAACAGTACAACATAAAAACAATTAGTTGGTGCTGGTTAATGTTACCCACACAGGTGTCAGTACTTTATTCACAGAGACATTATTTTTACCCCAGTGTGTGGTCTAGCAAGGTTACGTGCCTCATGATATTTGCTTAACTATGAGAGCCCAAGTATGCAATATTTTAAGACAAGCAATCCACAATCCATACATTTGAGGGTTAAGAGCCCAGTAATTCAGAATTCATGAATTAAATTAACTATTTTCTATTGTAACATTAAAGAATGAATGAAGTCAAAGTTTGAACTGAAATTGATGTTTAAAAAGTCACTTGCCTCGACAAAACTGCTTACCATTTAAGAAGATCAGTGTCAGTGAGTTAAAATGGATGTTTCCTGCAAAGAGAAATATTAAATATGTAGAAGGTACTAGCAGGATGCTGACAATTTCAAATCCCCATAGAACTCCACACAGCTCAGCAAAAGATGAAAAGTTGAGACTTGTGAAGAAGAAGCTATGTTAAAGACAAAAGCTTTATTCCCAGTGTTGTCAGCAAAAAAGCATACAGGTCAAAAGTGTAAAACTAAAGGCTAGAAAGGCCCACCGCTTCTATTAATTAAGAGGTGAGCTGACTACAATCCTCTGGATCGACTGCCGGTGCTCATCCTGATTCATTGAAGTTAAGTGAGGTCAATCTTTTTAAGTTTGATTCCTCTTATTTGCAGTTCTGGATGTGCAGTTCAGCTACCAGCGCAAAGCATCTCAACCCAAGCCACTCATGTTCCATTACAATAGTTCCAACATGTTAGTGGAGCCACTCTGGGTTTACATGGACAAGTCAAGGTCCTCTGCACGCTTTAACTCTGCTAGGATTTCAGCTTTCCTGGCTCTGGTGAACACCAGAAGTAAAAAACATATCATCAGCACATAGTTCAGTTTGACTTGTTCAGACAGCCTTCCTCAGGTGTTCTCTGCTTTTTACATAGCAGTAAATTGGAATTATTATTCATAATATATGTAGTTATAGTATTTGAATTACTTTGTGGTGATTATGATTCCAGATGTGGTTAAAGAGCCCATATGAACCAGCCATTGTGGTTTTGTTACTCCGCCAAGGAACGCAGCGGAGTTATGTGACGATTGGCGTATGTTTGTCCATCTGTTTGTTTGTCTGTTTGCAACATTACTCAAAAATGGATAAACGGATTTAGATGAAATTTTCAGGGAAGGTCAGAAATGACACAAGGACCAACTGATTAGGTTTTGGCAGTGATGCAGCTTATAGTCTGGATCCACGGATTTGTTAAAGATTTCTGCATCATTGCGAGATAGCAGCACAGCATCACTGTAACTATGACAACAAGTGAACACTACAGCAGCTGTCTGCTGACAATCATATGATTGCAATCCTACAACAAATCCACCGCTGTGGACTTACTGGAAATCATATGACTGAGCAGCCTTAGCACAGTACTGCACTCTCTGAGTGCTTTTCTTGTTTAGGAGTAATTTTGTTGCTATGTCAGGACAACTTCGTCCATAAAATGAGATTTCTGCTGTTTTGTTCACTTTGGTCTTGAGAAAAAAATATTTGCAAGTAAGAGGCATTCTTAATTTGAAACTAATATGCTGTTGGGCCATATGAAAGAAAAACTACACGAGTGCAGTGTGAACCAGTGGAGCTGTGATCGCTCACTGATGTTAAAACATGTCAGTATGAAAACAGTGAGAAAGGAAACCAACACATGGTGTGCCCATCATTTTGACATGAAGTTTACTAAACCTCATAATAGAATAACAAGTGTTGAAATATAACATCAATATGGTGATATAACATAGGCACATTTAGATCACATTGTCACTATACTGGTTATTCAATTCCAATTTTAACAGAACAGACCGAAGGCCAGCAGCAGTTTAACAAGCACTGACTTTGAAAGGCAGCCATTTAACGAAATTCAAACCAGCAACAGAAGTTTGTCTTGTACTACTCAAGACTGCGACGTGATTGAAGACAGACAACAATTCCTTCAGGTAAAATACATTTGCAGCTATTGTAATTATAGTCTCCATCTGTGGGTGGATGCCCAACACAGGACATATTGTACCATCTAGTGCAGGCGGTGCACTCAATCTGAAAGAGATATTAAAATTGACATTAGGCATTTTTGTCAGTTTCGTGTCACTAAATGTTCATTAAATCAGTTCAAAGTCAAACTATAAATATAACCACATTTTAAAAATGACAGCGTTGCAGATCTGTCTGAACTGTGGGTCTTTGGAGTCAGAATGTTCTCATGTTTATACCCACTCATCCGGTTTTGGTCCTGAGCTGGCCTCCCCACAAAGATGCAAACATGCAAGGTAGTTAAATGCATATACACACTCATCAGCCTCCTCAAGTTTACCTGAGTCTTTCAGCAGTGACATGTCTATGTCCACCCTCAGTCTGGTTTATCCCTCCACAGGATAATGTACCTTCTCTTTAAGCAGAATTTGTTCTGCAGGCTAAGAAATGTATGATAAATATAGTTGTGATTACTTACTGTGCCAGGTGTACCCATAATCACACACTTACCTTGCACACAAATACACCACATGATGTTTGGGATGGGGCGTTGTAGAGCAAGTCCACTTTCTTACAGCAGGACACTTTGTATGGATCATTGCTCTGCACACAAGCAGTATGGTATCTGCACTTAGAGTCAGATTATCCTCCAGGATTTGGTGACATTTTTCACCATTCATGTTCCCCTCCACCTTTACAAGCCTTCCATGGCCTGCTGCTGAAAAGCATTCCCACATCATGATGCTGCCCCCACCATGCATCACGGTGGAGATGGTGTGTTTGTTGTGATGTGGGTTTGGTGTTTGCCAAACATAGCATCTAGTCTGATGGCGTAAAAGCTCATTTTGTGTCTCATCAGACCAAAGAACCTTTATCCAATTGACTCTGGAGTCTCCCACATGCCTTTGGGTGAATTCCAGGTGAGATTTCATATGAGCTTTTTTTCAGCAGTGGCTTTTTCTTTGCTACTGTTTCATACAGCTTTGACTGGTGAAGAACCCAGGCAACAGTTGTTCTATGTACAGTCTCTACCATTAGAGGTACTGAAGCTTTAAACTCCTTCAGAGTGGTCATAGATGTCTTGTACTTGACGGTCATTCAATCTGTGAGGACGGCCAGCTCTAGGCAGAATTAAATAACTGACATACATCTTTCATTTCTTAACGATGGATTTAACTGAACTCCATAGGGTGTCAAATGAGTTGGAAATCTCTTTGTAACCATCTCCTGATTTATGCTTTTCGATGATCTTTTCTCTGAGTTGCTTGGAGTGTTCTTTTGTCTTCATGTTGCAGTTGTAGCAGGAATACTGACGAACCAGAGACTGGACCTTCCAGATACAGGGGTTTTTATACTACAATCACTTGACACACATCACTAATTGTGACACTGCTTGCATCAACTAGCTGGACCTCTGTTGAATTAGGCCAGTCAGTTTAAAGGGGGTGAATATTTATGCAATCTTTCACTTTACCTTATATATTTTTAATTAACTTGATTTTGTAAAAGTCTGTTTCCACTTTGATATTAAAGAGTTTTTTTTTTGCTAATTCTTGTTAAAAAAAATGCAAATTCCCCCTTGTGGGACTAATAAAAGATATTCTATTATAATAAAAGATATTCTAAAAAAAAAAAAAAAAAAAAAAAAAAAAAGCCAATTTATATTGACCATGTTTTCATGTATAAAAGCAACAAAAGAGTGAAACATCTGAGGGGGGTGAATACTTTTTAAAGGCATTGTATGCATATTTTACAACCCATTATGAAGGTGTCAACTCACCCACTTTCAAATGTTCCTCTCCATACCAGGCCATTAGTAACTGCTGATGGTGGCACTGTGGGTCTTCTCCCAACCACAATGCCCCCAAAATGACTTCCATGAAATTCATGGCAAATGTTGCTTGCCTCTTTGGCAGAGTAAACAACTTTTGCGAGGTGCTCAGACTGTTTTATTTTTTTTTAATATATATTTTCTGTGCCTACAGATGTAGTATAGGTCCCTAATGTGTGGATGTGAGGCACATTTACCATGAACGTACAGAGTTTAGATAGTGTGACTGACCAACTATATACCCTTAACCTACACCCCAACTCTTCATCATGAAAGTCTCAGCTCTTCTTTTGATCACATGTCTCTACTTTGCAGTGATCCCCTCAGGATACTGGTTGTGCAGTTTAAAGTCAAGTACCTCTTTGGCAATTTTGGGGTCCATTTTGTGGAATGTATAACCCTGCCAGGCCCTTATCTACAGCCACCTACCTTACCTGTTTACTTACCCACTTATCTAGCACCTAAGTTAATTCTGCACTTATCTAGTTATTTACTTGCCTATCTATCTACTTACGTACTTCTCTACAGCCTAAGTTAATTCTACACTTACCTATTTACTTAACTACTGTATCTATCAGCTAATATACACTACAAACACTTACCCAAAGGTACACAGACACACAGGAAATATAACGAACATATAAATTGCAGATCAGACAAACCTAAAACTGACAATCACAAAAAAAGACCATTAACAACAACACCTAACCTCAATCACCCTCACCTTCATTCAACTAATCATTCTGTCACAGCCAAGCTTCACTCACACTAACATCCACTATGTATAGCTGTCTTTGTTAGATCCCTCGCTTAAATCACTCTATCCTCACTAAACCCATAAGATTTTGATGGGTTAACCAACCATATATAGAGACATGAGCTCCATATTCAATTCTCTCCACATGTGTGCATTGGATAGCTAATGTCTTCAAGTGTTCCAAATTTTAGGAACACTTAAAATTAGATCTGTGTGCAAGTGTTACTTGAGAACATGTCTAATTAGACCATATGAGTTTTCCTAATAGTGTCAAATTTTGTTGTGATAAGTATGTCTTTACAGGGTCACATGCATATCTATGTAACCACATAAGGACATGTGTCAGTGAGACATATGTATTGCTTTTATGTGTTACATTTATGCATTTGATTTATATGTTTTAAATGCCTGTGTTTCTGCTTTGTGTATTTCACTTAGTGTTAAACAATGCAGCAAAATGACCTTATTTAGTGTATATATATATATATATATATAAAACAGTTCTTATATATATATATATATATATATATATATATATATATAAAAAAAACCAGTTCTTATTTTATTGTTTTGCATGTCGTGAATTGTGATGCATCCCATGGTGGTGCATCCCCATGATGATGAAGGAGAAAAGTCAGTGGTTTGCGAAGCTCTACAGGACGTAATGACTGGGAATCATGAATGTCAAACTGAGTGTGCCAAGCTCAGTAGATACTGAGCTATGTCACTGAATTTGTTGAAAGTTTGATGTGCTGGTGCCACTAGAAGAATTTATTTCAAATTTCATTGCAATCTTCCCAGTAGTTTGGAGATTTTTCACTCTCAGTCACAAATGTCAACCTTATTATTGATACCAGAGGAACTGTGAAAAGGTCATGCAAGCACCGAATACATTCAAATTTGTACAGGCTGTGATTGATTGTTGTACATTTTTTATGGCAACCATCTATGAATTGACAGACAAGTCAACATTGCCATCAAAGTCACCAGCATGGCTAAAAACTTGCTACGTTAGATCTAATTTGTTGTGGCTACCCTTTATATGTGGTTATACGGTGCTAACTGTCCAGGTTACAAACAGGTTCAGACTGTCTTTGTTCTTGTCAGGCAATGTTAAAAACATCCACTACAAAGATGTAAAACCACCGATCAGGCATAACATTATGACCACCTGCCTAATATTGTGTTTGTGCCTTTTGTACTGCAAAAACTCCTCTGACCCAGTGGGACATGGACACAGGACCCCTGGGGATGTCCTGTGGCACTGGGATGATGACAGTGGATTCTGTGGGTCCTGTGGGTTGCAGGGTGGGACCTACCTAGATCAGGCTTGCTTGACCTGCAAACTCAAGGTTTCCCAGCAGAACACTGCATTAAAACAAAATGATCGATGTTATTCACTTCACCTGTCAGTGGTCATGGTGTTGTGGCTGATCAGTGTATGACAGTGGGCACTTTCCCACTCCGTACATGGAAATGAACAAAGCCTATATTATGTTTCATCAAGCAATGCAGTTGTGTTCTGTTTAATTTCATTCTGAACTCAAAAACTGGTTTAGGCCTTATATAAAGCACCATGAGCCTCAAAATCCACTCAGACTACCTTGCACTTTGCAACAGATGTTTATCAAATTGAAGGTCTTTGCCTAATAGTGTCACTGTTGCTCTTAAACTGCACTGTAACATTTAAAGTAATTTTATTTTACCTCTCTTTTTTATCTCAATTTTAATTTCTTTGTTTTTATGATCATAAAATTTCATGTTGATTTTATTGCTCATGTTTCTTTTCTATGATTTTAATGCATGCAGTTAATGTCTGTCTTTTAAATCATCTTTGTTATTTACTGTCTTTGCTATTGTAAAGCACTTTGAATTGCCTTGTGCATGAATTGCACTATATAAATAAACTTGCCTTGCCTAATATTCCAAATTGGACCTTCATGTATCCATGTTTCTGTGATAAGAATGCTATTGAAAAGACAAGGAGCAAGCGCTGATTATATTTCTGTGCTTTCTCATTCTTTAATGAGCTCCTGACTCACTGTGGTGAGAGACGAGGTGAAAGAACAGTGATCCAGTGAAAGCAAAAGCCAGTCAGAATAGTTTCCATTTGCTAAAACTAAAGGAAGGTGCTTATAATGACCAGACATGAAGGAGAGGCATAAACAAGCAGAACAAGACACAAATTCCCAACTAAAATGTGTGAAAGGCAGGGGGACGGCTTTCCAGGTAAGGCGAGTTGCATTAAGTGTGTCGACCTACACTGTAATAAAGATTAAGATGCTTAGGGAAGAAGCATTTGGAAAGTTCTTTGAAGACGTTTTCACTCCACAGGAAAAACAAAACAACAACAACAACAGAAAAAAAAAACCCTTAACACGCTGGTGGGCAGAAAAGGAATACGAGGAGCTGGAGGGCATGTGGGCCAATCACCATAGCAATGTGAAGAATACAAGACATCACACACAGCCCACTGCTCCATGCTACAGTAAGGAAAGACATCAACCTTTGCTAAAAATTTGACCGGTTGTGGGATGAGGCACCTACAGCTTTGGCTTTAAACTGAAGTGATATGAATAAGATTTCCATCCCTGCCACAACTTCTCATCAGCATGTTTAACCGACACCCTGTGAATCTAGGATACCTGGTGACTAAGAAACAAGGAAATATCTTCTCAGGCTTGGTCTGTATTGGCCAGACAAACAAGATGCAAATATATCAGAGAAATATACCACAGCAGTGCATTCAGACAACATGTACACTCATCTAGTTCTTGACAGAGCAGATAATGTGTCAGGCAACAGAAACTCTTTCACTGCTCCTCTCTCACATGCAGATAACCGCCTCAGTGACCAGGCATTCTGCATTTTTGCTGCCATGGTAACAGCCAAAGCCTGCATAGAGCAGAAACTAAACAATGAGATGGTCGAAAGTTAATGTGGTGACAGATTGCACAAAAAAAGATTTGCTATCTAAAATACAAAAACGCCCACTTGTGTTGTGTGATTGTCATACATGCTGTATATTTCTTATTGATATATTCTTAGGTTATTTTGTTGGTTGTTCAGTTGCCTAAGGAACAGAATAACTGTGTTTTGATTGTCACACTGAAAATACGCAGTTCTGCAGCAGACAGTATGGCAACTACAGACCTAGATTTTAACATCATGGAGTCAGTTTGAGACTGAAGACACAGAGGGCCTTTCTCAACCCGGACCCTCTCCGCTCCCACTCTATCAGAGAGTTTATTTATCAGCATCCTAGGCAACTGTTGTCACGATCCACAGGCAGTTGGGCATGACAAACTTTTAAAACATATTTTTGCATTGTTACTAATGCATTTGGATATGTATATTCATAATGTATATTCATATCCCATCCTTGTCTAGACTCATTCTACTTTTGTACATTCTATTAATGATTAGTCCAGTGTAGACTAAATATTAAATTGTGTAGATGTGGCCTACATATTTGATTGCAGTTTGACAGTCATATGATAAAATGGTTTGTCCTCAGTTGACCCAAAGACAAAGGAGAATGCCAGAACTGCAACATGGTTTCTACAGACCTAGACATCACCTATTGAAATGACATTTTGTCTGTTATTTTGTTACCAGGAGGACAAAGGACTGCAGCTAAATGCTTCTACCCCTACAATGCTGTTGTATGGTAGTCCAAAGGGCTGATCTAAAAAGATTTTTTGTGTAACAGGAACACACTGTGGCACACTTGCTGCAGCTAATTTATTCTTCAAGTGACCCCAGGTGGGGCCAGGAGATGGAGGTTCTTGTTTTTCTGTATAGTTTGGCAAACCCCAAGAAGCACTGCACACTAAATGATTCATAAAATTAGCTGGGCAACAAAGGCCAAGCTCTCCACTGAAAATTCACTGCCATCACCACATGAGCCTCCCACCATTGCCCAAGGCTTCAGTCAGCATGTACAGAGTTGTGCTTGTGCCCATGCTGTTGGTGCCATGGATGATGCCATATTAAAGCTCCACACAATCAGCATCGTGCAACCTATGTGAATTATAAGCTTTTTCAGTTTATGATAACGCAGGCCATCTATGATAAAAAGGGGTTGATTTCTAGATGTGTTTTTGGGCCGTCTAGGCTTAGTACATGATGCCAGGGCCCTGTGAAACAGTTCCATCTCCTGCCATGTACCGGACCCTCCAGCTGGCTCTTACCTCCTTGGGGATGGTGGCTATCCTTACCTGGAAATGCCAGTTGGCATCCTAACACCCCACAAGCACCCTCAGCAATGCTGGATCCAGAAAAGACATAAATTGCATCACTCTGAGGCTTGTTCTGTTGTTGAACGTGGTTTTGGAATAATGAAAACATGCTGGCAAGCCACACTATCAAAGGCTCTAAAAGTCTACCATTGCTTGTTGTGAATTCCTGCACAGTCTTCGTCTTTTCCAGAAGGCAGAGGACCTAACGCTTGATGAGGATCCCTAGATTGGTCCCCCATTAATGCAGGTGGACAGAAAAGTCCTGGACATCAGAAAAAAAGGCCTTTTTTCACTTTTTGTCTTCAGAAATACAAAGTAATTTTTCCCACGTTCTAACTGTTGGAGCATGACCTCATGATAACCAATCAAACAACAATGCTAAACATGCATGTTACATAGCTCAACTTACTTGTTTTTTCATGGCTTGCAAGTGTGATAAAC